>NW_026859598.1:0-113245 GCF_026571515.1 Ruditapes philippinarum | reverse complement strand
TTTTTCCGCAGTTATATTTCAAGCTAGTGAGGTTTAAAAAATACATGATAGAATCTATCTATTAAAACTACCAAAAGCTTGGTTGAGTGTTGGCGGTAAAAAAAAGAAGATATAACTTCCTGATCAATTTTCACTTAGGTTGATTCAACTTTGAAAGCTTTGCAGATATGTATTTTTTCAAGAAATATTTAGTTTTAATAAATATCGAAGCCGTGTCAAAGTCAGCGACGAGTAATGAAATGGAATAATTTTCTGAAACGTGATTTATTCCAGATTTGCTTCGGAAGAAGACATCTTTCTGTCCGTAGAGCATGGATATTAATACTCATTCACAAGACAGTATCTTATTGATCTCAATTATTGGTACATGACATGTAAATATGTATAATTTTTATGTTCAATAAAAATGTTTGCATAACTTGCAGTTGTTTATTATCATTCAATGATATTAAAATGACATTAAGTATTTATTGATGAACAGTCCTAGAATATTTTGATAAGGAACAGTCAGTTGTAAAATGTTATTGTTATCTTATAATGAACAGTCGTCATACTTTCTGGTATGTCATTTATTATTGACAGTTTAGGTTTTTCAAATTTGCAGGTTAGCAGTTTCCGACTGTAGACCTCAATTTGAAATGTTCTGGAATATTAACAAAATGAATAGTCAACCATATTAACCATATATATGAATGGTTGAACACAACAGTATGGATAAATGACACAATGTGCATATCTTCTTATTTTGGTAATAATTGAAATAACAGCACATTTTAAGCGAAAAGAAAAGAAACTATAAGTCTGAAACATTCTGTCATAGCCTCCCCATCAGTACATTCAGTGCTTTGATTGGACAACGTAAAGCAAAATCCATTACTTCCTTACATCGTCTGCTTCCCTTTTGTGAATTCTCTCTGAAGATTTCCTTATAAAGTAAGTTTATGACATAAAGATATTGAAATATTGATCGGGACTTTTTTTTTTTTAATAATTTTGCGCATTGCAAACTTGCCTATAGTGACGACATTTGTTTGCTACAATTTATGAAAAAGTATGCACGGAATTTTATTAGCAACTTTCGGAAATCATAAAAAAACGTACAGTCTTTGGATGAAAGCTAAAGTACTAGCTAGTTAAAAGAGTAAGGGATAATTTAAATGGTATGATAATGGCATGATATAAACATTAACGCAATGTACTCTAAACGCAAAAATACCACATTATTGTAAACACAATAAGTATACCAATTTTCATTCTTGTTTATCATTTTTGTATTTTCTGATCGCAAGATCAGTAAATACATAGCTAACATCCACGGTCTAACACAAAATTTCCTCACAGACCTAACAACGCAAAGTAGTTCTCACTCAAAACTGCTTAAAAACCAGCAATTTAAAAGAAAGAATACTTTTTAATGTAGGCATTGAACGAATTACAGTGCATTAAAAGTTTACATTAGTCAATAGAAATATGAGGTTACAATCACAATTTTCGCGGATGAATATCATTTTTACCCAATGAAAAATGTTCGACTATTTCCGTAAAGCTTAATCAATGAAAATGCTATTTTTAGCTATGTCGATTACCGAATACTCCAGAGCGTAGTACACAAATAAATCTGACTGTCGAGTAATGGAATATATACATGTCGGACTGTTTTGGCGAGAAGATTTTCGCTCAAATTATTTTCATCAGTGTTTAACAACAGGTTTATCGTGAACAAAATACCTCGAAATTAATAAGGATTACAAATACGAAATGAAAATTCTCAATTTTAGAATTACAATATATTTGTTTTTATTCACGCTACATACGTATTACTTCACTGTGGTGCAGAGGTAGCGCGCTCGTTTAGGGTGTGAGAGGCCTAAGGTTAAAATCCTTGTCGAGGCAAAAAAAATTTTTGAAGTGTCTTTTTTAAGGAAGTTGCCACGATATGCAAGGATAAAGTGTGGCTGTAATAAAAAATGAAAAATGATTTTTGATGCAACTCTAAGCATGCAAAATTCCATATGTATCAATCACAAACTGTTAAACGCAGTCGCTGCGTAAGATGAATAATAGTATATAAAAATAAACTTATACAGGAAAGATCAGAAAATACCACAGAGCATGCAGACCTTTGATTTATAAATCTACTTGCATTAATGCTTATTTACAATCAACTGCTCCAACCTAAGTTCGAGTCTATATTATTAGTATTTTGGAGCGGAATGCTTAAATGTTGCAAATAAATACATATTTTGATTTACAGGACATTCGTTTCATTAAACAATGTTGCTGTTATTTTTGTTGTTTTTATAATCATTATATTGTGCCCTCTTTACAGTTTTCTCATTAGAGCTTAGCAAAACCACATCGATTAAATAAATTACTTAAGTTAAAAGAAGTCATCATATAATGGACCATACCGGTATTCATGACAAATGATAAGGTGACAACCAGGTGACAATCAGGTGACAGATTAAGAATAGCAGAAAATGGTTTTCAGTAAAAGTTAAAAATATACAGCGTTATGAATTACTTTATTTGGGTTTTAGTTACAATGCGTGGGAAGCGGATTTGTGTTTATAGTTCCTGTTAGTAGTATAAAGATAATTTGCCTCATAAGATAGGTACCGCACAGGGTGAATGCAAATTTAAACAAAACATTTGTATTAGCAACTCACTATAGATGGAACTATTAATATACTTTTTTTTGGGAAACCGATATGGTAGTTCCTTGTTAATTAAAATATTGCACAAATTACATTTTGTTCTTAACTTTACTAATTGTTCCAATCAAACAGATCGTAAATAAAATGACCGAAACATTCCACATTTCTATAAACTTATTCCGATACTTTTAACCAAAACAAAAAGTTTTATAGATAAACTAAACAGATAATTATCTGTTTTTCTGTTGTCTTAATGTCCAAAGTATTTTTGAAAGATAGATACTTATTCGTTATTTTATCTATCTAACAGAAATAAAATATCTAGTTAGTCTGAAAAATATCTGTTATTTATCGTGTTAACATGAAAACTAAAACTAGTTCGTAAGATAGTTAACGTGATAATTATTTTTTTTAACTGTTGGCAGAAATATATGCCACCATATGTTTAGATCCTTCGACAACAACAACAACAACAACAACAACAACAACAACAACAACAACATCATCAACAACAGCATGTAAAAACAACAGAAATCATATATAGGTATAGTCAATAAAGGATTAAAGATAATATAATTATTTGTGACATGATATAGAACAATTATAATCGCTATCGCATTATACACGCCCGTTTAACTCACAACGAGCGGTAAAAATGTTGTGAGCAAACTTCCGTTCCTCGTTGTGAGCACCCATCTAGGACGTGTAAAGCAAAAACAGGGTATATCTTCGTTTCTATGAAGACTTACAGATAATAATTTACGCTGAAGTCTTGTGGGCATCTGTTTTAGGTTAGAATGCAATATCTTTACATGTACATACTCGGAAAACACATCGCAAGCTAACTTCATTCCGATATTTGTACAAAATGTCTGTAATCTTCAAAAATTATGAAAAACTCACCTTTTTATCGTGTCACACTGTCCCACAACGAGAACGGAAGTTGCTCCGATGGACATTTTACACTCGTTGTGAGTTAAACATGCGTGTTTATACATATTGATTAACCAAAAAAAAAAAAAAAAAAAACAAAAACAACAAAAAAAAAAACAACAAAAACTTAATGCATATTGTCGTGTCTAACTTATACGTTACTTAAAGTACATGTATGTAAATACATTGCCAAAAACACGCATACTTCTTACACCACCGTAAACGCCGCTATAGTAACAGCTGTTAAACTTGTTTTGCGCTCATGCTGTTGAAGACATATTTTACAAAACAAACCGGAGATGAATTATGTGAACGAACTGGAGTATTGTGTAACAATGCAGCACATCGTGAATCCGTGAACGTGAATTCATGAAGTTTAAATCGTGAATTTCGGATGAAGTTAAAATTGTAAAATTCGTAAATTCCGTATGTTGAAATACGTGAATTCGCGAATCCCCTATGATAAAATCAGGGATTCTTGAAGTTGAAACGCCCCACCTGTCTAAAGTCATATGTGTTTCTCCGGTTCACAGCAATTACACAAACACAATATGTTTTACATTCTTTATACACTTTATTAATTCGCGCTGCTATATGTTTTTTTTTTATAAAAACGCATGATTTATTGCGGAATCACATAATTTATTTTGCGAGTCGTCAATATAAAAATGCATGTACATAAAACATTCATGTACTTCGATACCTATTTTAAATTTCTTGTCTTGTTGCAAAACATTTCTATTTACAATTTCTTCAAATGGGAAGATAAATCTGTCTGAAGTTATATTGTGTAAGAAGACTAAAAATAATTTATGCGTAAATATGTTGTCTCATCTAAAAAAGGACTGTTTTACATTGATCAAAATGCATCGGTGTAAGAGCTATTACATTGCATTACCATTAAACATCTGAATTTTAACTCTATTTGTTTACCAGTAAAGAGTAAAGAAATTCCTCTCTAATTTCTGTTTTGATCTGACGTGTGACATATTATTCGGCAATTACAGCTGACCATCCCTTCGCAGCCATTTTACGCGCTTGTAACCGATAGTTGTAACCATAGATAATGTTGGTAAAAATAATTATAGCTGGGTTCAAAGTGCTATGATTATAAATAATGTAGGATAAATAAACACACAAAAAAACGTAAGGAACTTCCACGTCGATGTTCCAAAAACCCAAGTCTTATAATAGATTTATATAATTAGATGCGCATACAATCGTTAATTAACACTGTCGAGTGATCCAACCTTTGCAGTGCCCCGCTCATGATTAACTGATAGAAAAATAATAATATCCTTAAACTTCTCACATAAATGACATTTTTCAAACATTCTTTACTAAATATCAAACAAATAATCAAAGCACTGAATGTACTGATGGGTAGGCTATGACAGAATTTTTCAGACTTAAAGTTTCTTTTCTTTTTGCTTAAAATGTGCTGTTATTTCAATTATTACCAAAAAAAAAGAAGATATGCATATTGCGCTATTTATCCTTACTGTTGTGTTCAACCATTCATATATATGGTTAATATGGTTGACTATTCATTTTGTTAATATTCCAGAACATTTCATTGAGGTCTACATTCGGACTGTTAATCATGCAAATTTTGAAAAACCTAAACTGTCAATAATAAATGACATACCAGCAAGTATGACGACTGTTCATTATAAGATAACAATAACATATTACAACTGACGGTTCCTTATCAAAATATTCTAGGACTGTTCATCATAAATACTTTATGTCATTTTAATATCATTGAATGATAATAACAACTGCAAGTTTATGCAATATTATAAAAATTATACATATTTTACATGTACCATAATTGAGATCAATAAGATACTGTCTTGTGATGAGTATTAATATTTATGCTCTACGGACAGAAAGTTGTCTTCTCCCGAAGCAAATCTCGAAAAAAAATCACGTTTCAGAAAATTATTCCCTTTTCATTACTCGTCGTTGACTTTGACGGCTTCGCATAATATTAAAGCTAAAATATTTCTTTAAAAAATACATATCTGCAAAGCTTATTCAAAATTAAATCAACCTAAGTGAAAATTGATCAGGAAGTTATATCTTCTTTTTTACCGCCAACACTCAACCAACTTATGGTAGTTAATCGATAGATTCTACATGTATTTTTTAAACCTCACTAGCTTGAAATATATACTGCGGAAAATTCTGTTGTTAACAGGGTGTGCGGTTATTACGTAGGGTTTTCCCTGTCGACCATTTCCTCGCAAATAAATGAAAAACATCGAAGCGTCAGTGCTATGAATGGTGTTATAAATAGCGTGTTTTGGAAGTTTTTTTGAAACTTCTCCATATCCCCTCAGAGGTGTGCACGTCGCGGAGAAGGCACACGGAAGGTCAAGGTCAAGTCGTCTCAAGTACCAGAGGTGATTGGTTGACCTGTCGCGACTTACTCTGGAGGTTGGCGCTAATGAATGCGTTTTTGTTGTCGTCAGTCAGGAAGTTGATGCCTTTGACAGTATTGTCGTCTCCTTTACCACCAACGAACGAAGAATGGGCTACCAGGAAGATTCTGCTTGAAAAAGACGTCCCCGATGCTATAATCTCGGACAATATGGTTATTCCGGCGCCGAGTATAATAAACTTAAAACACACACACTTTTGTTGAAAACAAAACAAAAAAAGCAACAAACACATTTTTCTGTTGTAATTTTTCAAGTGTTGTTAAATGAATACGAAATTCCTCTTATGCCGCGATTATTTTTAGAACACAAAACATAATTATAGGTTTCTTTTTATTTGATTTATTCAAATAAACATTAATCACTTCAGCACGCGCAAATATCGTTTTCAAATTAAAGTTTCGTAAGACATATATGTTGATGAATTCCCGATGCTCGACTGTCAGTCATTCGTATATATATATGCGTGCGTTTTTTTTTAAACTTCTTATTCTCACGGATTTATATTACATAAATCCGTGTTATTCTTTAATATTTTTTATGTATCTCATAATCTGTATTGAAACTTTGAATTTTATTACACATGGACTATCAAATTATGATGCGTTGCCCTAGAATTGAATAAACTTTCTAATTACACAATACGGAGTCAATCATTTGATTGAAGACTGATCTTTGCGTCTTTCTCTGAAATAATTATTTCCTTGTTAAAACATATCGTTGACCACATATTTTCTGTCATTTAACTGTTCACTTTACTTCCGATTTTTGTTGTACCGAAACACATGTTTCTATTTGTGTTTTCTAATCAATTGCTCGAATCTATAAATCAGTTTAATGGGATCACCACCGGGTAAACGACTACTAGGACTTTGGTCGTGTTTTTACCCCAAATATTTGAATGTTTCTATTGGGATTAAAATGAGGGTAGTTAACTAAACAACTGGTTGTATAAATCCCTGACCTGTCTAATTCTAATTATGAGATTAGTGGATATAATAATTAAGACTTTCACTACAAAATATTCCTAAACAAAAGAGCACATGTTTAAATTTATTACTATACAAATAAAAGATCAGAGTAGGGATCAGTCAATTGCCAGACATATTTTTAAAAGATAGTTTTATGTTAAAAGTTTGATTAATGAATCATGTAAGATGAAAATATAAGTATTGCTTTTTTTATTTTGCTAATGTAAAATGTAATCTTGTGCTGACATTTTGTCGGAGGGTCCTTACGGGTTTTGTAGTTAAATAGTTTTTTTCGGCGATAATGGTTCAAGAATATAATGTTTTCAAACTATATGTTCATCACCATCAGTGAATTTTTAGTTAAATGTATACAAAATATTTACTAACAGCTATATGATATAGCGGTTTATGAGCGTTTTCCGCGTACAGCCTCCTAGGGTGTACTAATAAGTTAGTTTTCCTTAGTTATCACGCAAGCATGATCAATGTCTCTGATGTAAGCGACAGTTTACCATTATTTGTCTTTAAACAAATATTAAGGACACTTATTGGTTTATAACAACAAAAGAACATGCATGATATAGAGACTACGGTGTTGCAACGTTCTAGTTAATGACCATAAACAGTTGGTCGTTGCGTAGTAATTGGAAAATTGTTATCAAAAATAATAAAGAATATTTGCCACCTAATTAAAACATTTATTTTATAAATTTTCATTTATGCTTTTTGTTAAAAAATTATTGATAAAGTTATTATGTAGAAGGGTTTTCATACCAGAACTATTTATGACCCACGTATGACTAAACCTGATTACCGCCGCAGTATGACGTCACGGAGTAGTGATTTTGAAAAAATAAACAAACAAAAATCAAGAATTTTTCAGAGAATTATTATCTTTACAAATTGCAGATATGAAGTTAAAGAATGAAAATATTTTCATATTGTAAATGTCTGTGATGAGTGATGAGTCAGCTTAAAAAAATCAAGGTACTATTTTTTGACCTGATTACCGCCGCAGTAAGATTTGACGAATGGTATTAACATTGGGGAGGCATAGCCTCCCCAAAAGCTGCATGCCACTTCCTATTTGCGATGTGGTAAACAATATTGATTTTCTATTTATAAACTGACTTGAATTACAGGCTTTTTATCGCACGTAATTAAAGTAATCGATAGAATATATGTAAAAATGTTTTCCTTTATTTTGTGTTTACTATTATTATTATTATTTTTATTCTTTAAGATATTTACGTTATAAATATATTTACACCATATAAATATACATGCATTAACACGTAATAAAAAAAAAAAAAACTCTATAATTCCATTAATTTCTGTAGCGCTTTCAATGCTTGTCGTGCATATCATATATATACAATATATCTACACGATAAAATATATACAAACCAGAAACAAAATGCAGCACACTCAACAATATTAAGTAACACTCCATAAAGAATAGCATTGAAATTATTTTTGATTAAGTAAATATAATATATAGAAATATCCGAATACTAATTCGTTATATTATCTATAACAATTCATGTCAGTCATAATCATATGAATATCACAAGCTATGTGCATTGATTGTGCAATTTTACATTTCATAGGTGGGCCCATTCAGATAAATATAGAAACACGTAAATGGGGACGTTTATCGGTATACCAATATATCTAGTTCTGGATTCCCAAACATTATGTTCCGCTTTGCTCACCTGAGCTGGCTCATGGTGATCGTCTGTCGTCCGTCCACTTTTAGTTCGTTAGAATTTTAGTGGTCACTACTCTTCACTCAAGTTCAAACATGGATCACATGGGCAAAAATATAGAAACGTTGTTAATGTTCTAGAGGCTACTATTTCGTTCCAAATATCATGGATATTTGTTTCGACGATTTCTTACTCAAGTTTGAATGTTCGTCACCTTGGGCTAAAAACACAGTCATATTATGGGAAATCTTTTACACACTCTAGAGGTATTGTTGTGGTCTAAATATCCTGGAAATTTGTCAGATAGATTATTTACATGAGTTTTAGCTCATCTTTGAATATGCGCAATCTGCGGTCAAAATTTAGCCACAGAGTCAGAATATGGAAAGTCCCTATTAACACTGACAATCCAAATATCTAGGAAATTTGACAGGAAGGTTATTCTAATGACTTTTATGTCCAGTTTCAATAAGGGTCATCTGGAGTAAATCAAACTAGGTGACACAACCCATACATGGAATAACCTTGTTTACATTTGCATTTTTTTCACTTGGAGATATGAACCTTATGATATCAGTTAGAGATTATGAAATTTTATCTGCTTTTCATTCAAAGCTTACAATATTAAATAGGAGCCTTAAAGTGACATTATGCTCATATTTTCATAGTCAAGTTGAGCTTAATTGACTTTATATTTCTAAAGATTGACTGTCAAAATGGTGTTTGACCAACAGTTGATATTGGAAAACGTTTAGGATAAAATTTTAAATCTGCCTAAAATTTAAAAAGACTTCCCCACTCTTTTTATAAACTAAGCGTTATACGTAAATTCTAACGGATATTTACAGAAATTTCATTTGGATTTGTGTGTTATTTGTTTATGGTGAACTTAATTATTAAATTAAAAGGATTTATGGCAAAATGAAAACATATTTTGATCTTCACCCGTTCACTCACTATATACCCCTGGATGGGCATAATGTCATCAGGTGAGCGATATAAGGACCTCTTTTTTCTTTCACTTTTGTTGCAAAGTAAAAAAAAAGTTGTTATTCAGTATAACATTTATGGAACGCAGCTGTAAAATAGTCACGTCAAGAGTGTAAATATTGTATGAGAAATGATTTGGTTTCCCATCTGTGACATCATAGGGATCCTACTTACTTGTTACTAAAAATAAATTATTAATTTGATTATATAATAGATAAGGTAGGTTTATGTAAATCAGTGTTAATGTCATTTGAAAATTAAATTGGGTAAAATTTTTGTTAATTATATTTTAAAAGGGCAAAATATGTTTTATAAAAGGAAAAAATTTTTTAAATTTTTTTAACTTAATTTTTAAATTTAATTTTAATAAAAAAAAAAAAACAAAAAAAAAGGTTTAAAAAGGTAGAAAAAAATTTCAAAATTTTAAAAAAATTTCTTTATTCAACCAGCCTTGGGGAAGTTTTATTTCAAAAATTTTAAATTTTTGGGTTTAAATTTGTTTTTAAAAATTGTTTTTCAGAAAATGAAGATTTTTTTAAAAATTTCGGGTTCAAAAAAGGAAAAATTTTTTTTGTTGTTGCTTTTTTATTTTGGATAAAAAGTCTTGTCTTTCCGGTTATAACATTTTTTTCGAAAAAAAAACCCAAAATTTTTTTTTTAGAAAAAAAATTTTTTATTTTATTTAGGTTTTAAATGGAAAAATTCCCAAAAGTTTTTATACAAGTTGTAAAACAAGAAAATTTCATTCCTTTAAGGGAATTTTCCTTCCCCAAATTTTTTTGAAAAAGGAAAATGATTTGGGAAAGTGTTTTTTTTTAACATTTCCACAAAAATTTGTAAAATGTTTTCCAGGTTTTTTTTTTTTGAAAGAGAATTGACAAAAATTCCCCTTTTTTTTTTTAAAAATTTTAAAACCTCTGGCATTGTTTCCCTTCCCTTTTTTGTTCAAATAATTTTTTATATTCATTTTTGACTCTTTCTGTGACGATTTTTCCCAATTTAAAGGCTAAAGAAAACAAAAGGTTAATTTATAGTGAAAATAAATTTTTTTAAAAATTTTTAAAGCTGTGGTAAGAATAATGTCATTAAACTATGATTAAAATTATTTATTCTACATCTATTTATTCTGTATTTCCTTTTCTGTATTATTGTTTACATATTGTTTGAGGGTATATTAAGTTACGTATCTATCGTACGAGTAAGTTGTAAACTAAAATGTGAGTGGATGTTTTTCTATGACGTCATTATTTGATAAGATTTCAGCATATGGTCTCGAACACATGCAATCACATCTTTCGGCCCTACCCGTCAAACTTCGGATAAGAACCTCGAAAAACAGAGAACGGATAATATGGAACGCTGTGATTGTTCTATGTGATCAATGTTTTTGCTATCTTGTTGTAATGATGACAGTCACGGCGTTCCATAGGATACGATATTTTGAACTAACCTAAGCTAAGAAACTAAACATGTTCACAATCAGTAATTTAATGCTAGGGTTTGAAGACTAAATTTATACCAATATATCGAGTAAAAGTCCACCTTCATCGGGTTTTACAGATAGAACAATAAACAGTGCATTATTTATACACTTATTATTATGATTGTAGAAACCGAAAGTACAAAATGTCTACCTGTTGACATTCAATCGGATTTGATTATACTAGTACATGTACGTCATAAGGTTCATATTGATTATGATTGTCAGACATATCACCAATCATAATTTTACCGAAATAGACTTTGTTTTACTATGGATGTCATTTTAACATTGTAAAATTAAGATTGATAAATGTGTGCGATAAATGCAAAAACACACATATACAGGTTAATACTTATCATACACGTTATACATTATCAAAGATTACTCACTAAGTTTTGTTAACATCTAAAACCAAGTGGTTGAACTAATTTCAATCCGCATTAAGTCCGAGTTTATTATTGATAATAGCCGAGATTTTCCGATTGATATATATGCTCATTAGTGTCCATTGTGTACACTGGTCTTACTGAGCTGTGTGAAACCACTCTAAGCATGATGGGAACGCACTACTTTTAACATGGCGGCTCTAACACGTATGCTGGGGGGGAGGGGGCAGGGGACATATTCGAAAGATGGCCCCGGTAAAATTTTTTAATAACTCAGACATGGTGTTTTGAAGGTACTGATAACTTCTGATATTTCTCTGTCATTGTAATTCTTTCTTGTTTGTGTGTAGGAAATGAAAAGTATTTGTGGGTTTTTGCCCGAAACTAAGCATTTTGGTAGCTTTGTATGTATTTCTGACTTCGAATGGAGGTGAAAAAGTTAAAAATCAAGCTTTGACAGTTGGCGCCAAACAAGTAAGAAATTTCAGATAAATTTTGTGAAAAATCTAAACGTATGACAGACACTTTATTGGTCATTTCTGAAAATGCCATAGCTTGCACTGCGTGTTACTGATATTTTTAAAGGAATCGGGCGGATTCTGGAGTATGCTGCACCTTCATGAAGATTGCCCATATTGGTATATTTTAGGTGTGATTTTGGCTGGGTGGGGGTAAATATAAATTGCTGTCAGTCATATTTTGAAGGAGCAATGCATGCAAACTATTATTTTCTTCAATGTATGTCATATATCATTGAATAATGCTGTGTAACTGGTTATCTGCCTGTGAAACAGATTTTTAAATATTTGGAATTGTGTTTCTGGTCACACTGAAATACAATTTTTTTTATTTTTAGGTCCCCTGCCCCTAGTAGTTCGACCGTTGTTAGTTTTAAACCGAAAGTGAAAGTAGTTTTGAATAGTTGAATAAATAGTAACACAGTCGAATTGCACTTGCAATATTAAAATCTGGAAAACAGTGATCCCTTGGAAGCAATAAACAATTTTAATCACTTGAAAAGATATACTGTGTTTTATAAAATAAAATCCCTACGCGGACTTCTTTATGTCGGAGTCATTTTTACCCTCATTGTGGGTGAGTAAAATCTTTAAAAGCAATTTTATTTGGAAAATTAAATTCATCAAACTTATGCCCATAAAAGTGTAGAACTTATGGCATTGTGACACCTTATAAGTCGTTAACAGTTTAGTTTACAACATAACCAGTATGAAATGCTTTTATTCCTGTTATAGTTTTTAAAAGATTACTCATTGGCCAATCACCTGAATCATATGTTGCGTCTGTTGATTTCTGGGAATAAATTAGTAATAGGTATAAGTAATAAGTATTTGGTGCGGAAATCAAAATACTACTTTATTTACATTTACATTCAGCCCTTTTTTCTCCAGGCAATGAACATCTTACATGCCCTACAACAATTTTTTAAGTACATCAAAATTCACGATAAGAAAATATCTGTTCGTTTAATGGGTAAAATGTGCCGTTAAACGAGCGATTGATTGAATTGTTTTATTTTAGTAAACTGCCCTGGCGGTCTTAATCATTCCAATTGTTCTCAATTTTATCGATAAGATATTTCTTTATAATATATTTCAGTAGTAACTATCTAATTTCTATATGTAACCACATGTTTTGAATGATACCAGAACAGTGTAAGCAAATTTTCGAACGAAGAACGATGCAGGTTTCGAACATTAACATTGATAACAAATTGATAATTGGTACAATAATAAAACATAGATAAAATGTAAGGTAAAAACCCAGATGAAATGATATATTCAATGCCTTCAATGGTCCTACACTGGAACTAGTACTTTTGATGCCGGAAAGATACTTAGTTACTTAGAAAGTTCAGATATTCCAAAGAAAAAAGATATAATGAACTATAAATTTTTATCCAAAGATCATCATTTCATTTTTTACCCCGAATTAAATGTAATCATTTTTAAAGATTGTACACGTTTTAGAAAATAACATTTAATTTAAAAAAAATATATCAGAAGAATAGAATCGTGAAAAAAAGTCCAAAAAGGAAAAAAATTAAAATTGGGCGTAGCTCGTAATTTTTTCCATTTCAATTTTTCCCTTTTTTTCTCTGTTTTTGTTGCAAGGGGAGGAAAAAAAAATCGTTGGAAAGTAGGGATGGGTTCCAACCAGAATCTTTTTAAATTTGTTCAAAAGTTTTTTTCGAAAAATCTATCACCCCTTTTATAACAGGGGACAAATGAAAGTAACACTAAAGGGCCCAAACCCTTTTCATTGGACAAAAAGGGCATTTAAAACTCAATGAATTTTTATTGTTTTTTGGGGATCAAAAGAAGGAATATGGTGGAAAATGTTTTTTTAAAAAGTTTTTTCTTCCTGTAAATTTAGAAATTTTTCATAACCCATTTGTACCCTTTTTACACGGATATTTTTTTTGCTTTCGTTTTAGGGCGCAAACCAAAAACAGTATGTCATATGGGGCCAAAAAAGGGAAAGATGATTATGGGTTTCCTCTGTTTAACTTAAAGCAAAACCAGGGGGCAAAACCCCCATACCCGCTTTGGGGCTAAAAAGGGAAAATAGATCAAAGGGTTTTTTGAACCCATTTAAAATCCTTTTACAATCACAAAAGGGATTTTAAAAGGGTTGAAATTTTTATGCCCCCCAAATATAAAAAGGCAACTCCTCAAACCAAAGGTATTTAAAAGGAAAAAAATTTAAAAAACCCGAAATTTTTTTTATATTTAATATAGGGTAAAAACCTTAAACCATTTTTAAAATTTGTATTAATCTGTTTACAATTGAGATAATAGACCTGCTATTATGTAAGAATGACTTTAAATGAGAATTGAACTTAACGTTTATATGCCTGTTTAAATTACTCATTACTAGTATATCAAATCTCTGCTAGAAATTGGCGAAACTTGTAAAATCTCATTTGATGTTGTAAAATGTCACCGAATAACACGACGTAAACTTGTTAGTAACCAATTACAGAAGATAAATCAGCACCTTTAATGTCCGTGGGGTTTTGAAATAATTATCTTAACTTGGTTCACGAATTACATGTGATTTACCTTAATTGTTTTGAGAAAAGAAATACATAATAGAATGGAAGAATCGGTAATTGTTCTTTCGTTATATAGTTCATACAAGCATTTTTCTATGTCACTATAATAAAAGGTTGAATTTTCTCCTTGTGGCTGTGAAGTTTCCTTGAAAGGTTAAGACACCAGAATTGCAGCCACCGTTTATACCTGCGTGATCGTAAGAGGTGATTTGATAGGTTCGGATAACTGGAGTTTATGAATCTCCTAGCTCCAGCAGGTAAGGTGGTTATGACCCCTGGCCCCGTACTCAAAAAGAAAAGTTCAGGATCAGGATTAAATGATCCTGATTTTATTTTCATTGTTTCATAAAACTAAAACTTAAATTGTACATATTGGAAATGTAAAAAATTGCTGATTTGCAAAGAAACCAAACTATTTTGTGATAAAATCAAAGAATAACAAACAAATACAACAATTATCTGATCAAAATAAGGATAAATTTTAGGATCAAGATCAATATTAGGATCAACTGTAAAAACCTGTACTTGCAAAACTAACAATAAAGTTATTCTTATATTAAATAAACATGCTATTTTAAGTCAAGTTATTCTTATATTAAATAAACATGCTATTTTAAGTCAAGTTTTATCAAGTTAATGTCATTATGTTAAACAATTGAGAATATTTTAGTTTTTAAATTTGGTCCTGATCTTGATCCTGATCCTTAAATCGTTGTGAAAACGGGGCCTGGTGTTGGTTTAAGTTTGTAACACCCAAGGTTAGCCTAAAATCATGTTTCCTTTGTCAGCGCCATATGACCTAAATTGTGTTGGTGCGCCTTTTAACCAACAAAACAAACAAATTACTGACTACATGTATCTTGAAAATTAATAAGATGAGTGATGAAGTTTAACATTAAAAGTATAGCTTCAATCAAGTGAACAGTTACATGAAAAGGCCATTAATTTTCCTTTCAGTCTGCTATGATGTACTTCAGAATAGCACATTTTCGTTCACATCATCTCATTACCTGTCGTACGTTGAAACTTTATATAACAACAAAGTGCCTCATACAAAAAATGGACTTCTCAAAATTTGCAGTAGCTTGGTTTAAAACCTGAAAAATGTCATGCTAAAATTTCACGTCATTTGAACATTGGATCATTGTGAAATCACGTTAAACGGTTTGTAGTTGCAACTTTTATTTATTCGAAAATGTTACCATTAAAGGGATACTCAGGCAAAATAATGGCAAAAATATAAAAATGATTTTCTGTACTCAAATCACCCTAAAATGACATTTCTTAAAGTCCCAACATGAATTTCTGTATAAATTCTATATATTTTGGGTTTGAAGTTTAAATATATCTATATATGTTGAACGAAATTTTGACGCGAACAGAATCACCGAATAGTTTAAAAACAAGTCATGCGATTTGAACAAACCCTGGAAGTTACAATAACAAATATTGTGGATATTGTATGATTGAAACAAGTCTAAGTAATTGATTTGACATGTTTTTTAACGTTTCCAGAGTACAGAGTAACAACTATTGTGAAATTTTAGCGCTCTAACCTGACCCACGCGGGTCAAGTTAGGAAAACACCATTTTATTCTTTATATGGAGAAAAGTTTTGTTCCTTTGACTGTTTAGTGTATTCATTTTGAGGACATTTACAGAGTATTGAATGAAAATTTCAAAACTAAGAAATGAAAATTTTGCCTGTGTCTCCCTTTAAGCCGTCGTAGATAAGCTTTTGCGCATGAGTAACTAATTGTCTTAATTATCGTTATCATAACGAAAGTATCTACATGCATATACAAAATTAGTAAAAGTGACGTACCATGTTTTTGGTTTTCATGTTTCCATATAATTCCTTTGCAGTTATTCCTCACAAAAAGTAAAGTTAAGACGCAATAATTAACAATTTTTTTTCAAAGACGTACGCTATGACATTAATAAAATCTTTGTAACTTTATGCAAATTGTATGTTTGCATGTCACGATCAATTAAGTTAAGAATAATGGCAAAGGCCTCAGTTTAGATCTAAAGTCCGTCTTTTTAATATTTATATAAATGTATGGGTGTTGAACTTAAAACAATACATTGAGACTATCTGATTATAACAATACATATAAATTATACAATTCATATAATGATTTATTGATAATCAATTCTGTTGATTTAATGTGTCAATCATTTGACCTAAAATGATCACCATTCAAAACTACATATTGCAACAAGTATTGCATAATTTATTATTGCATTGTACGTTCTACAATGTTTAAGATAATTGAAGACATAAAATATTCAATGACAACTACATTGTTTTACATGTATATAAAAAAGGATCCTATTAACAAACGAAATCGTTATTTAGTTTTCTTTAGTGTGTTTTAAGCTGTTATTTGAGCTCTAAACTTTCAAGAAAAACCTATGTAAATTTGACTAATGGATTCAATTCCTTGTCTTAAAAGGCAATTCGTTTCTCATAGGCATTGATTGAAGACGTTACAGACACATAATTAAAGTCATTCAAACATGAATATTGCCACTCAATCGCTGTTGACACGTAAGACGTAAATTTACATTTCCATTAAGGAGGATATTTGCGATAAGTGTTTCAATTTATTTCCGAAAGTTTTCAGCTTTAGTAAAGCCGTATAGGATGAATGTAAAATTGCATTACACATTTTTATATATGTGTTCGCATTAAACAATTTGTACAGTGATTTTCTAAATAAAATATTGACCTGTAAAAAAATCATTTTTTAATTAGATTTAGCATGTTTGTGAAAAAATGTTTTTGGTTACTATTTCGTTAAAATAATTTTCGTTTATATACTTTTAATCTTGGTCTAAATTTAAATAGAATAAAAACACCAAGTTAAGCCTAACCTGTTGGAGGAAACCAACAACTGCAGACCAAGATAAGCCGGCACATACAATGCTAATTATTAGGTCAGTACTTACTTTGACATTTTTCTAAGAAGTAATTAAAGGTTTTGTCAAGATTAAAAGATCATCTTTAAGTGCATTTTAGATATTTATGTAGTATGGAAAATACAAAGTATGATAAGTTGTGTTCAAATAAACTGATTATTGAATATGTAGAGTAATAATATCATCTGAAAAAAAGTAAGAGTAAAATATATATGTACCATGGGTATAACATGAATGCAATGAAACAAAATATATTACTTTACATGTATAAACCTCTGGAAAATCAACGTAAATGTATGTCCTGACTAAATGTTTCTTTCCGTCCTGACAATATGCGACTTTCTATGTTTTCTTTTGTCAGTACAATCGTTTCTAATCCTTAATGTTGAACGTTGTACTAATTTATGTGAATGTATGTAATTCAGTAATAGGTAGTTATAAATTTTATTGATCTAGTTCGATGTCAAATTCACTGAAAGGGCTCAGATAAGTTCATCATCTCTTTTTCCTCATCTTTCTTTATTAAGTTATTTCCGCTGGAATATTTGAATATCGGCTAATTGTTTCATTATCGGTGAATTACGTTTCAGCACCTTGTTCATTAATTACATCTGTTTCTTCTCAATAGACTAAGTATTGCCAATATACATACTGAAATATTGGCTTAAAATGATAAAAAACGATGGTCATTCTTTATCGTTGTACCATTCACTAAAGTTTTAAAATAGCTTCCATCTAAAAAGAATTATTTTCACTTGTTTATTGCACTCTCCTTGTTATTGAGATGTCTCAAATTGAAAATCATAATAATATTTCTCTTTGAATAATTCATTTTAGGCAGTCAATATATGAAACATTTAAAAGTTTTCCCAATTTAAAAATAAACACCCTATTCTATTTATCTAAAATGCTTAAAACATATCAGCTCATCAATTCACCCTTTTAAAATTTATGTTTAGATATTGAGGTCTTGGAATTATTTTCAGTCAAATATTGTGTTAACCTTATATAAATATATAAGAAAAAAGAGTTAATTGCATCCAAATTTGTAATGAAACCTGTACTGATGTTTGCAAATTCAGTGTACCGAAAATTGCGACAATTATGCAAAGATGAAAATATGATTCAATATACATGTAACCTGTTTTCTTCAAAATTCATTTATTTCTTTTTCTTATGTTTTTAATAAACCAAACATTTCAAGTATATCAAGCATTTTTAATAACAATAGTACGAATTAAGATTCAGTTTACTACATTACACAATGCATATGAAACCACAAAAAAGGAAAAATAATAATAAATAAGTAGAACAAAATAAAAAAATAAAGTAATTGATAATAAAAACACTGAATCATTTATTGAAATTGATAATTTGGATATTTCAGCTGTTGAGGAAATTTTCTTAGGCATGGGAAATGTTGCACCCTTCAATATCATCAATCATTATGGCAATGCAGCTGCTGAATATATGTTGGCTGGATAATCTTTCCTAGACACCTTTTCTGCCATACCTTCAATTTCATCTTATTCTCATTTTACAGAAAAGTTTATCTGACGTCAATATGCCATATTTCTTAATAAAATATTATTTTATTAGATATTCACTGCCATTTTCCAGTATTTGCAAGATGGAACCAAACACATTTTAAGATAAGGAAAAATCAATTTCTGGTAAAGGAAAGTATTTTAAAGGGTAAAAGTAAATAAAGAAATTTATGTCTCATAAAATGCCTTGGTTAGTTTTAATATAAAAATGAAAAAAAAAAGAATTATTTTAAGTTTTGATGAAACGAAAATCATTATAGCATAAAGCCGGCATTTCAATTTTATTGCTTTTATGATAAATTTATCTCTCAGTTTTCTCACTAAATTTATGGAAATATTCCAATTTGTGTAATTGATAGATATCTGTTAGCTTCATGTCGCACTTTATGACTTGTGTCAGATTGTTTTAAAACCAATAAATTGCGACTGATATTGTGATTTATTTGAAATGCCACATAAGGTCCTTATTAAATATCAAAATTGGTATGTGACAATATTTGTGATAAAGCTTCTTGTGTTACAGTCAAATATTAAAAAAAACATATTGTAACAAATAGGCGAACAGCTTAAACACGTAAAATTTAAATTTCTTACATTGATCAGCTGGGGGTCGGAGGGGGCACCTATAACGTAAAGATAATGTAAGAAATAATTAAGAAATATACTCAGAATAAATTTAAAATCTTACTTTTAGCTATTTTTACCTGATTTGATTGACAAAAGTTACAGTGCTTATGGATGTTGGGTCATTTTTGACAATTACAACAATTTTTCTTGGAAAACAGAGTGATCGAATCTGAAATTTACGATAACTACATTAAATGATACATTAATCTAGAAAAAAAATATTTCTAGTCCACCCTTTCTAAAACCTTCAGTTGATTCCCTTTAAAGAAAAAATATTATGTTTATTAGTGAAATATCATAATGTGGAGTATTTGTGACATATATAGCCATAATAACTTCTGTTGTCAAATGGCCTAAATGTATGACAATAAAAACGGTAATTTAGAAATGCATTTAAACTGAAAAGAATGTGCCAACTGTATAATTCTGAACTGAATAAAGTCATCTTTCTTTTACCAGATCAAGGAAATGTGTTTGGATGTTGAAAAATCTTATTAAATTAACCCACAAATCATTAGTGTAATAACCTATAATTAACCTTGATAGACTCTTGATTTCTTCTAGATTTCTGTTGTTTTCCTGGTCTAGTTGATTTTGGCTCCATAACTATTCTAGTCAAACGTCTAATCAAATATCGGTGACAACTTATCTCCAGGAATTGATAAACATATATATAAGAAAAGCTCAGAAGTGTTGACCCCTCAATTGTATATATACACTTAATCAAAATAACAAGGGAAAATTATGGCATATTGATTAAATGTTACCAAAGGAATTTTGGACTGGTCATTTACATTAACATATTGAAACCGTTTTTAAGACGATACAGGAGTAGAGATAATGAAACCATTAAAAATGTTATTAACTGTTGCACAATATGACAATTGCAAGCATTTAATAAAAGTGCATCGGTAGCCTAGATTTATTCATATCCTCGGAAAGTAAAAGCCAGCATTGCATAAAATATCTTACTTGATAGATACATGTATGTCTTAATTTATGTTTACATACAATTTATTACCTTGAACATGAAGAATTATCTTTTGTTGATTTGCAGCTGTCTTTTATTTTTCAGTTACTGCATTGTGTCAATGCAATGGTGCTAGGCTTTTAACATTAGACAGCAAACATTATTCAAAATTTCACTGCTCATTGTCGGCCATGAACAGGTTACAAATTGGATCGAACCTACAACCTTTTCAACTTTGCCCTGTTGAGAAATCTCCTGGCCTTCCTACTCCTTTGATATTTTGTTATTGACTTGGGGTAAAATAAATTCTAATTTGCTAATTCTGCAAACTAGAACATTCTTTCATGAAGAGCGGCAAATCAAATTCCCTGGAAAACGAAGATTTTTTTCAACAACGAAATCAACGAATTCAATAAGTTTTATCAACGATTTCAAAAAATTTGGTTTGTAAATTAAGAATTAAAATCTTTTCTATAAGAATCACGCACTTAACACATATCTTACCACTTTCTAAATTAACCTATCACTGTATTACGTGATAAGAATAATTCTACTTTGCTTTAATGGAACGCAACGGAAATGAAATTGTTAAGAACAAGTGAAAGCAGGTTAATCTTATTTACATAATTTAATGCATTTTATTTTCGGATCAAAATGCTAAAACTTAAACGCAATCGAATTGTTTCTTTGAATTTAATCTGTGATAAACATAAATTCCTTTTATATGTAGAAGCTGGTCGGTTATTCTACACTACTGGAAAGTCGCCATATGACATATAGTGTGTTGGTGCAAGAAAAAGTCACTGGTTTAAGACGACAGGAATTATCTAGATAATATATGCATCAATATAAAACAAACACATTCTAGGAAGTAATTCTACATAACAGCGAATTTAAAGAAGCGTCAGATAAATGTCTAGTTGTCATTTCTATTTCGGTTCTTATATAAATTACTATTACCTTACAATTAGAATTTATTGTTTTTCCTATAATCCTTGACAGTTTAAATCTCAGGAGTGTCTGTTGCTTGAAATAGTTTGATTAAAAAAGAACAAAAGAAAATTAGGTGTCAGTCGTTAAGAGGTCCCACAAGATATCAAGTAAGACGATGCGCCAGTTATTTGATGGAAATACATTTTTCTATGTACGGTAACTGTTATATAATGACTTTGTGTACGTTTTGTAATCTACAATAAATTTAGTTTTTTCTTCTAATGCATTCAATTCCCGTAAAGAATCTAACGAGTGCTCTGAAAGCATGTAAATGAAACTTTAGAAATAGACAGAAACAAATATTTTTTATTATTTCATAAGCAATACAACAGTGTTGAAACAATAACAGTAAAATTTATTATAATTTACTCTACATGTAAATTAGAAATAGCTATAATCATTATAGTTAATTGTAATATATGATATTGAAACATAACTGAAAATGTTATAGTTATAAATGATATAAGAAGTTACTGTAAAAGTTTAGTGTAAACTATGAAATTAAAAATAACTGTAAAATTTGATTTAATTTATGATATTAAAATATAACTGTAATTATCATTGATCATTTAAGTTTATTGTAAGTTATAATATATAAAATTACTTTTAAAGTTTATTGATATCGATCATAAATTGGACATTACTAATTATTACTTGAATCTAAATCTTAAATCTTTACTTTTCTTAAAATTATTCTTTAAATCCAAGTGCTTTTTCCTCAAGTTTGATTTTTTAAAAATATTCTGGCTCATCTGGAGGCATGCAGCTTTAATCCTAGTCGACGTCAAACGTTATTTGTATGTTTAAACAATTAATTCAGCGATGGATGTTGCTATAGATTGCTTATGAAGCATCTTATATTATTCAATGATATGGTCAATGATCGATTTAACTGCTAATATTAACAATATTAATGAGGCGATATTAATCTTACATAGACTTTGGATTTACCTCCTCTTGCGACGCATTTATTTTATTTATTGCCGTCAAAATTATTAGCTGTTTACAAAAAGAATTGATCTCTCAAACTAATATGATATTCATATGCAAAGCAAATGTAATAAACTTGATATATTTATCATAGTTTCCTGAATAAAGTGCACTTCGCATATTATATGTCCCAATAAAAATAAATTAAGAATGCAAGTTGACTTGATAACATTTAAATGATGAAAACTGAGTTGTTTTGCAGGTTTTATTCTTTCATTTTATCATTTCACTTTTTTCTGTATTGCGGATAAAAGTATATTTTTATAAATTGCTTGAAAAAAGTGACTGATATAATATGCGAAAGAAGTAGAAATTATTTTCGACCATCGACATTGCACAGACCTCTCCAAAATGTATTATTTATCGGAATAACTATTGATCTAATTGTTTCATACATTTTCATTTATCGGTTGAATATCTTAAAAACATCAAAATTGTATCGTTACATTACTTTTTATAGATAAAGAATGACGCTTAAAGAAAAACTAGTTAAAATGTTAAAAAGAGCGAATTGTACATTTTTAACGGATTAATAAACATGTATACGGTGCCTTTGTTTAGTGGTAAAATAAACGCTTAGCCAGAATTTTAGGGCTTCCCATCAGTATTAGTACCAGCTACTTGAAAATACTTCAATTTAGTATTTCAAATACGTCATCAAAACAAAGGACCTGCACTATTCTGAACCAAAGAATATATCATACCAGATTTATTTCCCCAAAATGAAGTTCTAACCAATTATTGTTTATGTAGCGACCCAGGATAAGATATGAGTTCAATGCAATTTATTGGAAGGTGATAAGTCTCCTTATGTTGTCTTGCACCTCAACCTTTCTTTTTAAAGATGAAGATGACCATTTTGACGAGTATTTCTTCGGTATATACAAAAGTATTTCGACGAAATCCGTAACGATTTCCAGGAACTCTGTGACAGTTATCAGAAGAACTCTGAGAAATTATCTGAAGGACTTTGTCCTCCACGTGGACAAAGCAATTGCTAGAAATATATTGTGTTTTGTTGTTAGATATGTTCTTAATATGTAATGTTATATCATAGTCAAATGGAAACTATATTTGGTATATAATTCTCATCGAGAATATATATACATATACATTATTTACTTTACAAACAATTTTTCCCCTGTGTGTTAATACGTAAATAAATAATATTGTAGATTTTATCAAAGCTATCAATTGATGGTGGAACATCTTATTTATAAGCCAATATGTTGTCGTATACTAAAACGTCGGAGGAGCAACCAATTACAATGATTAATTGGCATAAGATGTCATTCCTAGGTTCAATCAGAGGTCAACTTTCTTACTGATGTCTGATATATCCCATATTAATTGAGTAAAACTGCACAACTGTATTTTGATGAACAACACATTACTTTGATTTTAAATCATTAGTGCATAGTGATTTCATCTAGGTGTATGTGAAGATGCGTTATAAAAAGAAGTTCAGGAATTGCTTGAAAATAGAAACCACGTCCATGTCAACGGTAGTTATAGATTATTTCTGGACTCTGAAAATGAGACGAATGCACGATATAGATTTTTCGGAATTTGGTTGCAAACGCTGAAAGTTCTTATCATATTACATCAGGATGTTGGTAAAATTGTTGAAGCATAACGCGCATACGGGATACACCTATCCCGTTGGTATTTGATTACTATGCAGTAAGAAGGTCTATGCCATTTTTTCAATAATGATTTTCACATTTATTTAAAAAAAGAAACCTGTGTGGATATGCTATTTTGCATAGAATGCATTTTTGGTTTCTTTGAATAATAGATTCGAGTAACATCAAATACAGCCTGTTAAAAAAAACCTCACGGTATATATAAAATTCATTTAAGTAATATATCTGCGCTAGAACATTTCATTTTCATACTTCAGTGAAATAAATTTTCTCTAATGTTTTGAAGATTGAACTTTTGACAATAATGCCGTAGAAACAGGAAATTGTGCTTACACACTGTCAAATTTGCTTTACAATATTTGTTTTTGGGGCATTAATTTAAATGATGTTCTATAAATCAAATTGATATTACTCAAATGTGCTTAACGATTTCTCTTTTAAAATGATTTATAAAGGCAAGCCATTTAATTGGTTCTCCCAATCTGCCCATGAATCAAGTTATCTTCGATTGGTTAGGGTGACACTGAAAAGACAAACTGAGGCAAAATCGAACAATAGGCTAAATATGTTTATTAGATCGTGTGTGTTTGTTTGTGTGCGTGGCAGAAGAAGAATACTTATTAATTAATTGAACAAAAATACCTCTGAGCTGAAAAGTTTACACTTGTTATATTTCAAAACTTGAAAGTTGATAGATTTACGCATGCACGCACATCACACACGCGCATAAAATCTTTTTTTATCAAAGACAATATTTTGACTCATGTACTTGTAAAAACGTGCTATTTGAAATGGGGTTTAAAATCATCATAAAAGATGAAAGAATATACAAAAATGCTTACCCTAAGTAAATGAGACACAATGACTCTTAAACATTTTGTAAGTTATTTCCTATGTTTCAAAAATATTTAAAGAAGGATAAATACTTTTTCAACATAGTAAATCTTTATTCAAAGTCTTTAATATAACACATGTTTATTACTCTAATCTATTAAATAAAGCTGACTTAATCCGTACACTTTGCTCTTTAGGGAGAGCATTGGATTGTAAATCGAGGGTTGCTGGTTTGATCCTCCGGCGAGCCGAAATTCCTTCGTGACAACTGATTGTGATGGTCAATTTTTCTCTCACCGCCGCTTCATTAATCATGTGGGATTAGAAATTGCTCACTTGTGGAGAAATAAGTAAGTAAGTACTAATCACGTTACGTAATTTAAAAATATTTGTTAATTTATTTTTACGTACGTTTAAAGCCTTTATTTTCGCTCTTTTATAAATTTATTTATTCGCGTCGAACCTTTATTAGACGGCGCACGCGCCGTCTAGTAGTTATGCATTTGTTCATATAGCAATGGGGAAAATTTTAGACTTGATTTTGTGCATTTTTTTCTTGGTTTAACAAAATCACATTGTTTTCAAATTTTCTAATAAAAATAGCTTTTCGGATGTGCAACATGTCACAGCGCTTTACGGGATTAAAATAAACGTTTAACTGAAGTGATAGTGCCATGTTTGAATATCATATTCTTTTTAGAATTACCTTATTTTATCTACCTAATAAATAACGTGCCAATGAGCCAGTCTATGGCCGATCGTTCTAGTCTAATGACTGGAACCAAATTCGGGAAGTGAACAAGAGGTATCATTAAAATACGCAACGGAGGTTTTATTGGCGATAGGGACACAGCTGAAATATTTTTTGCAAAACAGACAAAACGTGTTCGACATGTATGTAATTCATGAAAATCATTAACATTTAAGTTATAAAACAGATAAACTGATTGAAAAAGTACGTTTATTTTGAAATGTATCACAAATATTTGCAATAGGTAATTTTGAAGGATTCTGTGACTGACGATTGTTCTCTTTCACCTTGATGTTTTACTACATTTAGTGGTCCTATACCTAGATTCTAGGCGAATATGCATTCGGAACTGCCTCGGCTCTTATCTATAATAACCTCGGAAACAATACGGAGTGAAAGTTGTTTCAGATGTAAACATAAAGAGAGAGATGTATTTAACGAAAGTTCATATAATTGATATCCTAAAGAAAATTAAGTCTGTTTCGGTACAATTTTGATTGAAAATATATCTGACAACCATTTTTAATTAAATATGCCCACTGATGCGCAATTTTCAACAAATGCTACTGAATGTCAATAGGTTGGCATTTTGTACTTTCGGTTTCTACAACCATAATAATATATATACAACTAATGTATTGTTTTCTTTTGAACCGATGAATTAACTTATTTTAAGTGGGCATTTACTTGATATATTGGAAATAAACTTGTCAACAACTCCCAGCATTATATTACCATTTTGTTTACATGTCTAGTTTTTTAGCGTAGGTTAGACCGAAATTCCGTATCCGTTCTGTGTATTCATACTATTGTGTTCTAGGTCCTTATCCGAAGACTGACAGAAAGGGCTGAGTAGTTGCGATTGGGCGAATATGCAAATATTAATTTATTCATCACTATTATTTGATATTACAGACATATTTTTGCTTTTTGTAAAAAAAGTAAGAGACAGTTCGTCCTTAAATTCATTCGAACGAACATTATGCAATTCGCACCAATATTTGAATGGACATATTCTCGGCACATATTGTCTTGAATTAATTATAAGTTTACCAATCATTTCATTTTTTCTTGTTATCTTATTTATTTTGCTTTGACCAGACGTTTTAATCATTATCGCAACAGCCAAACATTTCAGACTTTCAGACACATAACAAGAACATGGAGAAAAAATTAATTAGTGCTTCAAATATTCAACTGTAAAAGAGAACGATTTTCAATTCAGATTTTGTACATTGCCTGTGACTGTTCACATCTTTTGGCGGCGTCTTTGATATGCAGCATTAACATTTAACTTGTCCACAATTGAGTCTTAAAAGTGTCATTTGTGAAAATCAGCCTTCCTTCCAATTACAGAAAGGAAATGGAATATTTTTTATGACTGCCCTTTGATAAAGGGCGGACAACTCTTTGTCCCTTTCTCGTATGAGAAGGGGAATTTAGTGGTGCGTATTTGTGGTTGCACGGTCACTTTCCTCCTAACATGTCCTCGATGCATGTATGTGGTCGCATGGTCGATAAAAAATAAACATAATGACAACGTTTCAGAACTGTTGGTTTATAAATAACATTACCGTGACTAACCAATTCCTAGTTAAGATATAGAAAAGAAAACTAAATCTTGACTTTCTTAGCCATAATTAGGACTTTGTTCATGGAGCATGAAAAGCCTATTTAGTAGAAATTAAATCCAAATTGTTACTGTTTTATACCTAAAAAGGTTTGTACTACTAATTAGAAATCTATTTCTCGCAATTTTTAATAGTACATAAAAATGTTTATTAACTAATAATTACTTAATTAGTGCTGCTTTCATACAGAGTACCAACTAGTTTTAGGTCTCCTAAGTTTTTCCTTAAACTAGCTAATTAGCCTTTTAAACTCCTTATTGAACGTAACAAAGTTTTAATTAGGTTTTTCATTTATTCTAATTACGAGTAACAAAGTCCTAATTAGCCTTTTGTAACTTCTGGTTAAGAGCTAAGTTGTTCATAGAACGAAGTCAAATCTTTATAAAGAAATTGAGTCATAATTAAAAGTTTATAAATTCCTTAACCGGAACTTGTTTATCCAGTAAGTTGTTCATAAAATAGAGAAAAGCAGAATCCCTAAAGAATGCTCAACACCGCAAAATGACTCAGTTTGATTAAGCCTGTTCAAGGACGGTATTGGAAAGTGCAATTTACAGTCGAGATCCCCTAGCACCGGCTTAATCAGAATTCAACATTTTAACACGAAAATGGTGGTATTTTGCCTAGCACCGGCTTAATCAAAATTCAACATTTAAACACGAAAATGGTGGAAAATTGAATTAAGATAAATCCGCAGATGTGTTCATACGGCGGTTATCAGGGAACCTTCAGCGCGACACAATGCGTCACAGTAGTGCCTTTCAATGAAAAGCGGCGTATGGTCAACAAGTAAAAGAATGCGTATACCCTAAACGAGAAAACAATGCGCGGAACTAATTAAAATAAATTTTTTAATGAAATCTGAGGTTATGAAGACTGCATTTTACAGACAAGCCGCCAAAAGACAAGTTTAAAAAGCAGGCAACATATCCTAAGGGTGAGTATACAGTATTTAAGTAGGAATACAGGAACCACATACTAACAATACCACATAGCATATATACACAACAGTTATGTCGTGCTGAAAATTTTCAAGGATCAGCTAAGTGTGTTATATAATTATATTTTTAACAGAGACATGCATTTGATATTTCATGAAACGAGAAAACAAATGAATAAATAAATAAATCAATAAATAAATAAGTAAATAAATAAATAAATAAAATAGATAAATAAAAATCCAGAAATATAAACAACAAACCCTCCCTCAAATAACAACAGTAGTAACAATCAAAACGATTCTAGGTTTAAATCTGCTAGTACCCAAAAAGAGATTAAATCAGTTGAACTATGTTTGCTCTTTTATTTGATATCTTGTTGATATATTCCATTTTCTGTCTTTGTAATATGTGATGCTAAAAACTTCTGTGACAAACCTTAGCAACGCGACAATCCAAAGTGATACAGTTACATGCATAATCATTTTCAAACCATTAAGGTACATGCACTAAAATAGAAGCAAAATCAATTGAACAGCGGGCAATAAATCTACAAAGAGACTACAGTCGAGACTGTCATATGTGACTTTCCAAGGGATCTTCAGAAAAAGGTCGCATATGACAGGGAGTCTCTAAATACAGTCTCAAAGAAAATTAAATTTAAATATCATCTATCTGTCTATATACCAATGTGACTTACAGATCCTGTATGTTTTGTGATTGATATTGTTACTGTGTTTACGTATCTTGCAAAAAAATATATATGGATATAATTATGCAAATAAAACAATTTTCAAACATCAAAGAATATGTAAAATGTGTACTGCAAATATTTGTTCACATTATATTTAATCAATAAATTACATGCATTGATTTCTTATTGGAAAATTTGACTTAGAATTTATAGAAAATAAAGTTCTAATTACCTCCCTTTAATGGCCTTTATTTACATGAAATGTTAAATTGGGTGATATCTTTATAAATAATGCTTATTTGAACTTACAATATTGACAAATCTTAATTTGAGCATCATATTTATGAAATAAAACCATGAAAAAATTGTGTTACAGGATCTTAAAACAATTGTCCATATCCAAAGCTTTTTCTGGTTCGGTATCAATATTTTTTCCGTATTAATTATGCAGCCATAGAAAGGTAAATTTAAAAAATGCTGCCTAAAAAATCTTCCGTGGGCACTCTATAATTAAAAAAAATCTAACACAAGTACTCAGGCCATTTTGTACATTACACACACATCGATTACATCATGCTTTCCATAAACAGACGCTACGTCACTTGGTACCTGCATGTATCTACCGGTATATACGCTAATTGTGTAATTGAGATAGAGGTGTGTAGACTTTGTTTGCTACAGTGCTGGATTACAATTGGACTTAATTAATTTGGCCCTCTGGGTGTTAAAATAGGTATTCTTTATCTGATTAACGGATAATAAAAAGGTGTGAAAGTCGTTTAAATCAGACAAAACATTGCATTGGGACCAGACAATTAAGGTCGCTTGTCACATATGACAGGGAGTCGTTTAATTCAGACCATTTATATAGGAAAATACGTTGGGAGTACTGAAACAAGGTCGGATAAGACAGGGAGTCGTTTAAACCAGGGGGTCGCTAAGGCAGTCTCGACTGTACTTAGTTGAGTCAATGAATTCTAGCTTTAAGTAACAGTATTTTATTTGGTATGTATTGATTTAGATATAAATAATTAACTGTTCGCTGCTTTCATTACAAGCAATCCCGTTACAACAAAAGGTTTAATAAACTCTACTCGAACTATCGAATGAAAACAGTTTTCCATTACATAAAAATGATACAATATTAATCGGTCCTTAAATATACACTTTTCTTTTTAAGTCATGACGAACGTTTAGTGGATACTGTATGTCTTCAAAATATGAATCGGGAACTATGATGCAAATGTCCAAAGAAAATTTTATATTTGAGGGCAAATGATAAAAAAGAATAAGTGTGTGTGTATTGGTGCGTTCGTGCGTGTGTGCGTGTGACCGCGTGCTGCGAGCCTCTATATTTTTCTATATAAATCATATGATTAATACAAATCCAATTTGTCTATATATTATTAAATCATATAATTTACACATATTCCGAAACATGAGGAAAGGACTTTTAGAAAATACTGGAAAGGGAAAACCACAACAGCAACGAAAACATATTAACAGACTCGTTGTAATAAACATATATCAAGTCTAACACTTGTCATAGCAGAATCTTAAGCTGTTACGAACACTTGGAATAAAAGGGCAAATAAGACTTTACTAGATTCAGTTTTTGGAATTTGAAATAATAAAGTAATATCATCTTAAGTTCGAAAAATGATTAAAAACTCTGAAATATGTTACGTAAATGTTTTTTTTTTGTTTTTGTTTTTCTTTTGCAAGTGGAGCATGTCATTTGATCAATTCTTATTGAAATGATCAATCTGGAAATGAAATGTCATTATTCTTCTTTGAAACCATTTGGTCTCTGGATACTGCATTTTTTTGAAAGAAATATTGAAACATCATAACACTGTCAAATATCAGTAATGAATTCTTTTTAGTTCATTCATACGAGCGCTGAACTATACATCATGCGGACAAAGCTCAAATATTGCGGCTAAATTGTGTTTTATTTCTCTAATTTGTCAATGCATTTTTTTTTCAAATCTAAAAAAAACATATGAAATTTATTTTTTTTACACAGAATTGAAAAGATTTCTGAGTGCGCCATTGCGAGAGAGGATGACTTGATCGATAGTTTTGGTGATTAGGTTGATAAGTTTGTAAACGAAATCTCCATCGAGATCAGCAGACGTAAAAAATAAAATAAAGTAATGTAAATAATCTAACGATGAGATGCTAAAGCAATAGAAAAATGTTTAGATGTAATGATCGTCCGTTGTCTCCAGAATGCAGAAGACTGTTTTGGTAAGGTCAAGTGCTTTTTAGACTCGTATTGTACTTTGCACTTTGACATTATTTCAAAAGCTTAAAAAACAAACACTTAGAAAAAAAAAACTGTTCAATCTATAATGTATCGTAAATGTCGGTTGCAGCTACAACACACACAAAGTAAGAATTGTGTAATATCATTCAATGCCAATCATTTTTAACTCGAATATACATTTTACTGAAGCAGAGGGGCATGTTCTCATTTTTGACACTTAAATATACATCTAGTACTAATTGATTAAAGATATACAATGCTCATCTTTGAGTAAAATATTTTTATCACATAAATTTACTGAAATCTATAAAATTCTAACTGGATTTGTCTTATTTGTATGAAAGAGCGAATAAACTATGTTTTGGAAGCTGCATTCCATATAACAGCTTAACTGAAGTTTTTTTTTTCTTTAAAAAAATGCCAATTTTTATGCTATATATTCGTATATACGTATAGTGACTACCTATAGTGTGTAGAAGTTCTATTTTGTATGAAGTCAAAACATGTTTATTTAATATTTATCAAGAGACTGTGTAGCAATTATCAATATTTTTAATATCAATTTTGAACATAGTATATCTTATCTAAGCGACATCCGTTCCATATATTCCATTACACTGAATAATTAGTTGATTACAAAAAAGACCAAGAAATTAACGTAACTTTATCTAGTAATTTTTTAAATGTCTTAAAATCAATATTTGTGTGTTATCGGTACCACAATACCAAGAAAACAATCGTTTAATTTCATTTAGTTAATGATAAGGCCATTAAATATCTTTTAAATCTAAAATTCCCAGACATTTTAATTGGTTGATAAACAAATTATATACATAAAAACATTTTCAAATATCTATCTCATGAAAAGCTATTATAACACCAGACAATGTAAGCGATAGTATTTCAATGACACAATATAAGGGCAATTATCTTAGAAAAAAAACTCATTTTCTGGCAACGATGTCCAAACTGTCACAATAATCTCTTTATAATGTAACTGGATATGATTTTTGTGGCAGAATCATCCTATTAAATTGCCATCATTATGTATCTGAATTCCATGTCTTATTTTTATAAATTTCCACGCAAATATATTGACTTGAACCACCCTTTCTGAATCAATTGCCTAAAAACCTATCAATTGGGGTGTAAATGTGTATGTACGCTTAACATATTGTTTGTTAAGAAAAGACGAATAGTACGGTAGTGATTCAAATGAAACACAATTTGAACACTAAAAAGAAATTATGTTAATAGAATGATTTGATTCAATTTTAATTAACGGGTCATTTTCCAAACAAACATATTGACTTGAATCACTCTAGCTTATGAATCAATCGCCACAAATAAATATATCTATATAAATTGTAGTGTAAATGTAAAAAGTAATGTTAAACACTAACAAATAACAATTACGTTCAATGAAATAAAGAGAGAAAAATCATCAATTTGAATTTAAGCAGCAAACAGTTCCAAGAATTTTTTATGTCATTTTAATTTGAAGCCATTAGAACAAGTTAACTATGTTAACATTGAGCTTAAACATTTCAAGCAAGTGTTACCATCCTGTTCATCAGCTGTGTTGCCGTTTTGATTTACATGTTGACAAATATTACTTTCAAAATGTATACTGTATAAAGAAAAAGTCCCAATTTTACTATATGTATTCCAACCGATCATTTTCCCCAAGCCTGCTCTAGCTGTTTTCATTAAAACAAAGACATCGTACAAGTCCTTAATAATAACTTCGTAAATACATAACCTTCAATGATCATAATAACATAACCTTCAATGATCATAATAATTCGTAGACACAATTTTATTTACTCAATTACTTCAAAGATGTTGCCGATTCAAAACTAAATCCAGTTTATTCGTTTAAGACTACATCGATGATTGTTTATAAAGGAATAATGTATTTGCATGCATAAAAAAGTTGAATATTAAAATAACATGGTTGGAAGACTTCCTAATACAAATATTTAAAAAGATTTATTTTAAGATATTTATTCAATCATAACAATGTTTTAAGCATGGCAATATTGTAGAATGTAAAACCATTAAATTTTACTACTACTTTTGGAAAGATATTTTGATAGCCTTTAGTTGAAATGGTGGTGAATCCCCTGGCATTGAAGTATATCCAAATATTTGCAATTGGTTGAAGCAGCATGCCGTAAAATTTATGCCAATTTTCATGTTTTGTTTAAAAGATATGTTAATAAATGAAACACTGTCAAATAAACAAGGAATGTAATTTACACATTGCAAACAGCACTTAAAATCTCCGAAAATTACTTAATTTAGGTCAGAATTTGTAAAAATAGACATTACTGCATAAGTCACGTAGTACAAATTTGATAATGAAAACTCCAAAATGAGTCATTAAACGCATAAAGCATGCAAATAATTATTTTAATCTTGAATCTTTTTATTTTTCTTTAAATTAAGTCTTAGTACATTTGCCTTAAGTTAGATTTCCATGAAATATTTTGGCTCATCTAGTGGCATGCAGGTTTAAACATGATTAATCTGCTACAGAAACTGTAATTGAATCTCCGAAAAGCAATATCTCCAATTTGTTCTCAAAGGGTTTCGCGTTTGCCCCAGGCCTAATTCATTATTGTTTGCTAATCAAAACCAATGTGTTTATACCATCATAATAATTTCTACCGAGATATTGATAATAAATTTGACATACTTTAAAGCATGTACAAAATAGAAAATGAGGAATAGAGATAAGTATCATAATGATGCAAATATGAAGCAATGCTCCAGATAATCTTCCATGTATATATCTATTGAAGTATCCGCCCACACCGCAAAAGTGTCACACCCCAAGTCTTCACTTTAAAACCTCTTTGTTTCAATATGCTATTACGTTTAACGGTGCAATGAGCATAAAAAGGTTTAATGCAACTTAGTTCCACGCCTTCCAGCACTTTTTAAGCGGTATTAAATTGTCAGCACCAAAAAAACGAGTGGAGTCGATGGCCCGAAAGACCAAACATATAACAAACTTAATACAAGGCAGTATAATCCTATTTGATTTTAAAAATTATTGTAGCATTATAATTCTTGTTGTTTGTAAGAGGCATACATATTTTTTTTGTGGATTTTTCGAAAATAATGCTTTGACAGACAGTTAACAACCATATCTTTTTAATTGATTGCTCTTATTGATGATTTGTTGAAATGGTTGAATACTTATTGTAATGCACTATGATTCCTCTTATCTCATTTCAGAAATGATCATATGTAGAAACGGTTGTAGAACTACGAATGTATCATTTCCAATTATCTAATGCGGTACAATGTCCTGAATAGTCAGATTTGTTCCAGAAACTGTAATTGGATCTTCGAAAAGCAGTATCTTCAATTTGAACATAAAGATTTTGAGTTAGCCTCCAGCTTAAATCATTATTATTCGCAACAAAGCTAATGTGTTTGTAAGATTATGGATTAGTTCTACGAAGACATCTGTAAAATGTGACATAATTTGAAACTGGTACAAAATATTTTTATACGGTAACAAAGAAATATGAAATACAGACACTAGACACTGAACATGGTAATGCAACATTTATTTACTGAAAAAGAAACTATTCTAATAATGGTCATATATATAACTCTCTCAGCTAAAAATGTGTACATAGATTCTCGTTTCTGTTATTAGCTATTTCAAACTTCAAAGCAATTTTTGTTTTAAGGTACACCACTCGTAATTGGCACTATCAGGAATTATAAAATTGACAACATAGGACAGTTATATGCCTTTAAGGTCACCTGTATGCAAAATTTAAATAAAATTTACCGTGTGGTTTAGGAGTCATGGACATTTTTTTCTGAACTAGAAGGGTTGTTTTTTTCAGAAATGAGGAAACTTTAAATAGTTTATAATTTCATCATAATGAAAATGTTTTCCTATTGTCATTGTTAAGAAACAAATAATTACATTCAGGTACCAACTTACACGAGCAAAATGATTGTTTCTAAACAAAATGTTTTTAATATGTATAAAATGTTACCCTACCCCACCTACTTTAACACTTATTTGACCATTTTCCTGCACAAAAAACGTTATTCAAAATATTCCTACAATTTAACATAATGAGGGGTTGTTTTAAAAGTTTGCCTAGATTTTCTTAAAAATATATTTGTTGATCTTGCAAAATATAAAGTACTTTTACCGTGTAGTTTATTAAATATTAAACTTTGAAAATATCTGATATCATATTTGCTAATAGATTTGACATTATTTAGCAAGTAAATTCCTACAGTAATGATATACAATGAAATTAAAATCAAACACTTTTTTCTGTCATAAGGGATCTGAGAGATACATAAATAATGTTAAAAAGATAAAAATTAAGAAAAAAAGTTGCCCTTCTTGGGTTTGAACTCATGCCCCTAGGTTTCAATGCAGTTGACAAGTGAGTCTAGCCTATTTGAATATTCTTCAAAGTGGAGGTAACACATAAGCAATGTACTACCTTAATTTGTTTTCAAAATATGTATTTACTTATGTACTATGTATTAAAGACTTGAGCACCGTGATTTTACACAAATTATACTTGTTACTTGATTTATTAATGAACAATTAGCAAATGATAATTACAGGGAGTCTTGACCTTAGTTCCTTTTGTAAATACAAACAATGTTTGTGTGTTTTCATAAATATGAATAAAAATATTGTTCTTTGTCATAATTGAAACACAAAAGAAATAAAATAAAAAGAAATAAAACTTCCAAAAATGCAATTAAAATAAGTGTGCATATTTCCAACTATTGCAATAACCCGTTCCAATTTAAAATGTACGATGATATTGCCATATTCTTGTTCAATTTATTCTGAAGAAATGTAGGTCAATTTCAATTTGCTGTTACAATTTACTTATAACAACTAAATATATTATGCACTTATTATAGAGATATGTGATATACACCAGATAATCAATATATCATACGATTGCAAAGACAAGAAATATTAAAGAGATGCAACGTTTTCCTGCAAATAAATTTAGGCTTATAGTTTAAAATGATCTACGTTAATAATAAATATAAATTCATAAACATTAGAACGATAATGCTTATGATTGATTATTGCAATGAATAAATTGCATCCCACATACTTCAAATCTTCAGCAACATTTTAATATAATTTGATCATATAATGGAAAATTAAGAAACAGAGACAAAATTAAAATAGCGATAATTAAGAGCATTTAATGAGGTGTTTATTCTTTTAATATGACAGTTACGTACCATTATACTCGTTTTTAGGATTTATATTGTCGAGTCTATGTATAGAACAAATAGGAAATATAAAATCATGCATGCTCATAAATATAAATTATCTAAAAACAATATAAGATTACAAAGACATTAGTCATGTCAGTCTCTCTGAATATCTTCTGATGGTTGTACGTAATTATTTTGACCACTACAATACCGCTTTATCAAATCAAACCTTTTTCTCTGTGGTTGTAAATGTGGCTTATTAAATAAGACAAATACATGGACGCTCAAGAGATTTAAGCTCTCACGAGGAAAAACAATACATATATTTTCCAATATAAAAGGAATAATGTCTAGCAGTTATTGAGACGAATTCTGGACATTGGAAATCTAGATTTTCTTAACTTTACCATATTAATGCCTGTTTTTAAGATTCGTATTTACGTTTATAACCATTCAGTATCCATCAAATTAATGCATCAGCAACTTATTTCTTGATTATTTTGTGAAATTCTGATGTCTGCATCAAAAAGTGTTCCAACAAAAATATATAAAAGGCGATATTGAAAAGAAAAAAACAACAAAAAACAAATTATTTCACATCGGAAATACCGCCTCCGTGGTCGAGGGGTTAGAGTCGATGATAACTTTCTATCTTTTAAAAGACACAGTTGTCCTTTTGTTTGATTAAAATGCTGTCATAAAATTTCAACAAGATATTATCAACACCTAAACCTAATTGATTTCTAAAAATCATATTGCCATAATTCAAAAATACTTGGTTGTATTCTCTTGAGAAATAATTCATCAACGAAATGCTTAAATTAATTCTTCAAACCTTACAACAGTTCAGTTTTTATTAGATGGAATTGAAATGGATTTGAGGCAATGATGGTTTTAAAAGAGGTCGAGATTTTTTATACTTTAGTTCTTTCAGGAACATACCAATTCAAACCTACTTATTACTAAATATCATGAAACCAATCTTTCATTTCAAATGATTTTTTTGTTATATTTAGATTTAAAACTTTTATCAACCCATACACACATGTTACCTAAAATGCGAATTTCATTTACATCACTTGAATTCAATTAAGTTGAAGTTTAAAAAATGGCATGCCTCACTTTGAACGTTTTAAGAACTTTAATTGAAGACAAATCGATACTGAGGAAAAAGGAACTGATTTTTATGAAATGAATAATACCAAAATAAATGTAATTAAGTTAAAAACGAATCTGTAATAAGTTGATTTGATTATTTAGGCGTGTTTCTGTATTAGCACTTTTAATTTTGTGGTAAAATTTTTCATGCAACTAGATTTTGTTTTTGAATCATGAATTCATAACAAATTTTGAAATTTAAATGATATCAAAATACCACGTTCTATAATGGCTCAAATCTTGATGTGAAACTGAGTATAAAATATTTAATACAAAGTCAAAAATATGCAACCAATAATAATATTGTAAAACTATAATATATGTTGGTTTACTAATATTACCTTTTTTATTTTGGCACACAAGGTTTCAAATTAAGATTTAACGCGATAAAACAAATTAAGTTATGATGACATACTTTGATCACGTCATAAGTATACGACCATGACGGAAGGCGAAAAACTAAAATGTTATTAAATGTTGTGTTCATTTACAGATTTTAAAATCTTACACCTAAATAAGCAAATATAATGTGTTGGATAGTGGATATGTTAAAGTAAAAAGGACACAACTTGAACCATTAATTTGTTGTTTGAATTCATTAGTTTAAAACTGATTGAGCATAAGATAAATATCCTATATACGATATTATACCATTTCAAATATCAAATTGAATTTTGCTTTTTATGGATTCTGTTTTTCTCTATTTTATTTAATTTAAACATTTTTTTCGTGTTTGTAAATTTGATGTATTGAATTAGTTCGTGATACAGACGCTCTAGAGATTTAAGCTGTCGAAATAAGGAAAAATAGAGATGGATTTCCATTAAAGGAACAGCAATGTCTACCAATTACTGCGACAATCATTGATACGCTGGATTTTTTTCTTTTTTTCTGCAACTTTAAATCTGATATAGTTCACATATATTTTATGTCCATTAGTCTTACAATCAATTTCTTTTTAACAGAAACACAAATGTCATCATAGGTAAGTGTATTTCCTATCAGTTTATAAGTACATGAAATACAATGTAGTAGGAAAAAGTAGTAAAATGATAGTAAAAGCAAGCTCATTTGAATTGTTTACCGGGTAAGAAACTAAAGATTGGGAAATATTGATCTAGCCATTATTATTCAATACATATATATTTTTCTTCGACCCTTTCCCAGTAAGGACTATGTTTGCTTATAAACCGACATAGGCTGCAAGAATGTGATATAGATTCAGTCGACAGGAACGGCTCGACTTAAATGTTCCTTATATATAAATTAAGTATTGTTTTAAATCTATCCTGGATGCGTAATTTCTGGAAATCAATCACTGTCTTATTTGCATATATCAATAGCCTTGTCTTTCAAGCCAAAACTCTATATTTACTTATATCAAATACAAATAAAATCAGTTTCTTTCCTATACATGAATATTTCAAGGTTATTTTGACAAAACAACAACACTTTCGTCAGCGTTTCTCACATTTGTGTCCTAAAATCTAATTATTCTGCAACAATTACAAGCAAAATTCTCTGATTGGGCACAGCAAATAAGATTTTACTAATGGAAATTCTTATTTCTCACTTAGGATAGGTGTCGCTATGATACTTCTGTTTCTCGTAAACAGAGAAGCATTATTTTAGAAAAATTAGGAGCTTTTTTCAGTCGTTATTTCAGTTAATAAATGATATTCAAGAATTGAAATGAACTTTTGCCACTACATTCTGAATAACTGTGAGTTTCTTCTATTGCACGATACATTAAATGATTATCAGAAATATACATCGAATCAAAGGGAATTTTAAGCACAAAAAGAAATTAGCGAAAATATAAAAGATGGCTTTTTAAAATTAATTTGTTATCTTTGAATTGCTTATTCGTATAACCAGATGCTGTTAACTTTTTGTCATTAATTATTTACATTATAAAGTAATGAATATTTTCAGCAGGCATTTTGTATTGATATTTTACAGACATATTGAAACTCTCTCGCTATAGCAGTAACGAAATGCCCTTCTCTTGTAGTACGATACGCCAATATTGGACATTCTCGTGGCAGAATTGCTTGAGGTTACTTGTTTCTCATCACGAACTGTATCTATAAACATGTGAAAGTTGATGCAATGGATACAATATGGAAATTTGTGGTAAGTATTAGCATCTGACAAAGTGAACGTAGATTGTTTGTTATCGAATTTTCATCATTGCTTAAAAATAAGATTAGATTGTACAAATTATAAAGTCACAATTATTATGTTGTTCTGTAACATTAAACAACATTACAAATTGATAAATTTAAACGTATAAGCGATAAGAAATTATTTTGTTTTATTTAGGTTTAAAATAAATCTTTTTGATGAAGATATATCCAAAATAATAATATCAGGGTTATAATTTTTTCATTATATTTTGACATTCTATGTACATTACTGTTTTAATATTAATCGTGCAGGTTCAACAAGAGTTGATTTATTGAACCTAAACTAAACACCAAATATGCACTCTGCTTATAACAAATTCATTTAGATTTCAGTTTGTATGATAAAGAGTTTAAATTGTTTTTATTTACATTGATAAAGGTGTATTTATGGAATTTGCAACTTTACATAATGCTTGTGTTATTTTTGCTGCTATAAAGTAACTTAATAACAATAAATTCATTTTAAGTGTTTATAATTACTATATATTTTTATAAAATAAATGTATACATTTTATACGTAAAGTTTAAATTCTTACAATTATTAAATAACATTTTGTTTTGTTTTGAATGATTCTTAATATTGTGCTGAAACATATCTAACTTACAATTATGAAACTTACAAAATGTAATAAAAAATATGAATTTGTACATTGTGCGTGCACGTTAATTTTCTAGTTGAACGGGGAGCAGCGGCACAATGGTAAGGACGTCTTCTCGCAATCAAATGATAGCGAGTATGAATCCTACTTAGTCGGAACCCTATTTCCCATTTGGCACACGTACTAATTAGAGTATGAAAGCGAACACGAAAATGATTTATATAATGTGTAAGAACTTGTAAGACAATATTGTTTAACAACATATATTAAAGCTTAACTAATTTTAAACGTTAACATATACATGTAATAGCAAAAACTGTTATTACCTCTTTATTATAACTGCTCCCTATGCCTTCGCTAAATGTTATCTCAATAATATCTTTGTTAGAAAAAAAACGCAGGGTTACATATAAATAAATATATATTGATAAATCTTTTAGTAAATAACACAAAAGACATAGCTATTATCATCTTTTGTCTTATTTACCAGGAATACCAGAAGACAAATGCCATCTAGTAAGGAACAATCAATAAAACACACACAATGTGTCAAATTGTCCGTGGTCTCCGCTCATTAAATGTTCCATTAACAAGAAAAGGAAATTAACGATGACAGGGAAATCGCTATGTATAAGACATAGAAGAATTGCCGTTCTGTGAAAAGATTTTTTGTGTGCTTTATTTACTTATACTTAGAATTATTTAGCTAAGAATCATTTAAACAGACATTTAGAATTAAGGGTATTGAAATATATCATATTTCGTTTTATTGCTTTGTCGACGTCACCAATACAAAAATTAAATTGTTTGTAAAATTCTATCTTAAATAAGTATACATCTTCAGTCTGTTTTTAAAATACAGATCTTGATTTTTTTTTTATAAAAAACCTGTTTTTAGAAAGACTCGTTCTTTAAATTGATTTAAATTGTTGATTAAATATGCTCTTATTCTATAAAAATATATGTGGTCAATCGTTACTACAATTGCAGAAGCCAAAAAGGAATAAAGTCTTTTTTCTGATAAAATATAAAAAATACTGAAGGAAGGAAAATAAATAATTATAAAAAATAATAATTTACCACATCATACATGCCTTGCTTCTTTTGTATCATGGAAAGCTGTCAATTAATTTAATTGCAATAAAATAATTGCATTGTGGACAATAAAATATAACAATTTAATCTCTTCATATATTTTTCATTATTTTTTTTATGCAGAAAGAACCCAATGAATTACTTGTTTTCTATAATTGATTGACACAGAAATATAAGCTATAATACCGAAACTTGTTTCAAATCATATTTACAATTAATTTATTGCCCTTTTTTCAAAACGTTAGTAAATGTTAACGTCAGCTATGTTTTCAATGTTATCAAAATATTAATGCAATTTCGCGCGATAGATCGAAATTTATGTATCTTGCCCTCTTTCCTCCAAAGACATTTACTGTATAAGTGGATATTTATGTGTCACAAAAATTTTGCGAATGTCAAAAAGTGGACTTTTTAGCGTTCGGAAATATTTGCAAAAATTTAATTTCTTGAATTTTTACTGTTTTTTTCTGATATCATTTATAAAGCAGGTACATTTTAAGAATATGCCGTTATTTTAATCGTTCTATTCAGTTGTTTAGTACTTTATTATCTATATAATTGTTTGAAATACACATCGTTAGTTTGATAAAGGACCTGATCACACATTTCTTTGTCATATTTTGAAACATTCTTTGTTATATGAAACCTATAAAGTTATTAACACATATTGTTTTGTTAGCACATTTGTAATTTGTTAAGACCAAACTTAAACAACAAGCAATGACAAAAATTAATCTCAGTACCTGAACACTCAAATTTATTCATGGAAGATGCTGTATGAAAACTGTTTTCAAATGATAGAAGAAATGATCAAATATTTGCGAAAATTTCAATTCGCAAAAATCGCAAATATTTCCACGTCGCAAAATTTTCCACTTATACATAATTTTAGATTTGTAAAATCAATACAATTTCTACTAAAAAGGATTTGAATATTTTAGTTACTTAAATATCAATAGACCGATAAAAATATGAAATAATGTTTGTATTTTAGCGAATTATATTGGCACTGTTAATTTGTAATGGGTTCGTTGATGGACTAATAGGACTTCGTCCTGCGGACCAAGCACCGCACAGGGATCACACACAAAAGCCGTATGTACTATAATTTTTGAAACCAATTAAGATTTTCCTATAAATGTTATCAGATATTGTATATGCTCCTGAAATAGATAAAGATATACGGTACATTTTGTAGCTAAATTAAAGTAAATATACGATTTTTTAAGCATTTCTTTCATAATTGAAATTCAAGTAATATTTATGTAAAATAGATCTTTATAATTTTGATTAATTGGAGAATACACTTGAAATAATAACATACCTAGATAATTACTTTCTATGGAAATTAGTTGCATAACTTTTATATTATATTTTTTATAATATAGAATATTTAATCATCTTAGACGGTTAACAAAAAAGGATCTTTACAAATTATACCGTATCTTCACCTCGAATATTATATGAACGTATAATCGATTTAAGGACTCTAATATGTCTAGCCTGTGGTAATTTATATGATAAACAGTTAATTTCATACAATCATTTACGAAAATGAAAGACTGACAAACAGAATATAATTGAATGTCTTATGCTAACGATGTTGCAAAATGGAATAATTATGTACCGGTTGCAGGAAATTCTGCAAGGAGTATGCAAATTGACTGGATATATATTTTTTTCTATAACGATATTACGGTTATTTTTCCGATAATTTACATAATGATGATGTGGTTACCTATTACAGATTTTTTGTTGCTTATCCTACATTTTGAGAATTTTTCAATGCTTTGTAAAAGGAAAGTATGAGAAAATATGAAAAATGACATTTTTGCTTAATAAAAACACATAAAACATTTGCTGAATATTACGGAATATATCAAATAAAATATAAAAAATGTAAATATCTAAGATGCATAAAATATGTTAAACCAATAAAGCCAATATATACAAATCTAATGAAATGTTTTATAAAAATGTATTTTTGTCTTACAATTGCAGTCCTAAGCCAGTGTCTCTAAAGCCATCACAATTTCACCATACACAATTATATTCACCACATGATCTCCCTGAGAATATTCACAATGCAACAATTATAGAAACAGCAGCACAACCCAAGAGAGGTAAGAAAAAAATATAATACCATTAGAATCATGGTATATAATTTGTGTTATCTCAAAAGTATTATTTAAGTTATGAAAACTACAAATTCCCTTTTATTCTCAAAAGCTCTTTTTTCATTTTTATTACAAAAATATAACGGTCTAATTTACAAAGGAAGCGATTTGGATTTAGCCCACAATGCTTCATAAAAAATTTGAACTATGTTTCGTTTATTATGAAAAGTATTGTTCCAATACTCAATTGTTTGAAAATATCAATTATTGCTTCACATTCTCTTTGTAAATATTAGATAAACATGTTTTGACTTCACACAAAGTAGATACGTTCAAAACCCTACACACTATAGATGATCGCAATATTAATATATATTGCCAGAAAAAGAAAAGACCAACTTTACTTTACCTGTAATAGGGAAGGCAGCTACCTTTTTATAGTTATTCATTCTTTTATTCAAATTAGACATATTCATTAAGATTTTTTATAGATTTCAATAAATTTCTGTGATTAAAATATTTTACTCAAGGATGAGCAGAGTATATTTTTAAATATTTTCCGATGTGTTTTGAACTGCGATTATTTGCTTAATCAATAGTACCATAAAAGAAACTTACTTGCTTAGTACTGGTTGGTTCCAGGAACGGATTCGAGAGTGTTTCAATAAGCTTATAGCTTCCAACACAATCGAACTAAAATAAATTGGTATAAACTAAACTAATAGTACCATAAACCTGTAACACATAACGATTATTAGAATAATTACGTCTTAAAAATCAAAGTTATATTGTAAGTACGCCGTAACTTTTGAAAGAAGTATTTTATAAAAATGTTAAAACAGTAAAATTATGTCGTTGTATAACAATAATTTATATTTTCCAATTTCAATTGAATTTTAGATGGGTGTCAGACTGTTCCATTACTCCGATGTTCATCCCAACTTTTAAGACATTCCCTTTTAAATGACACAAACGTGTGCAGGGACATAGAGGTAACTTTAATCATCGCTGTTTAAAAATATATCAAGTTTACGAAAGGAATAGAAAAAATACAGGCGACAAAAAATAAAAAATAAAAAAAAAGAACAGATATGAAAAAAAGAGATTCGCTGGTATTAAATGATCAATCACAAATTTCTCAGTTATGCTTAATATACTTTATATAAAATGTCAATACTCAAATCGAACTGCAAAGGATGGAAATAGAAAGATAAGATTCACAGTAATCTTTTAAATGTGTATGCAGCAAGAGAAATTTGCGTTATTAAAAACATAAAATAAACGCATCGCCAAATAGAACATAATTTATTTTAACTAATTCTTATTATATTTTTCAAGCAATATACAAGATGCATATTGGCAGCTCTGGAAGAATATGGAAGGCGAGAATATGTTACTGGTCTAGTAATGCTTGATGACCTTCATTCTGCAGCAAAACACGCATTCCGATGCCATGGAAACGAGTCAGCTATTGCTCATTTGAGGCATAGAATTTCAAAACGTAAGTTTTGGGTATTTTTTCACTGCCATTTTTTTTTAAAAAGGGATTCAATAGACTACATCATTTTTATCATTTTATCGTTTTTCTTTGAAGTTTTATTCTCAAACTCAAAATACTTGACATTTCAATTAATTTCGTTATGTCGGAAAAAAGCTTATATATCTTATGTTATAATGTTTCTTTGAAACTGACTATAAATAAAGATTATCTTATCCTAACATTTGCTCTTGATATATTCATTTATTTTGTTCTTCTCTTGAAAGTTTCTTAATGATTTTCTACCCTGTAAGAACAATAAAGTAAACTCCAAAATTTCTTTCTTAACAAACTTTCATAAAAATGCATGCTTTTAGTTATTTTAATGTGTAACTTATAATGCTAACTTAAACTCAACACCTCGCCAATTCGATTCAACTTTAAAACAATTAAGTAATAGAAAGAACATCGAAACACGAGGCTATCTGATCAGTACGAGGGGGCGTAGCCCCCGAGTATAAATCAGATTGCCGAATGTTTTGATGTTCTTTCTCTTTTGTATCATAGACAGACATAAAAACACGTTTCCTATTATCACAATAGGAAACCCCAGAAAAAAGTAACCAATGAACGAGCATCTGAATATGATATTCTGTCGCTTTCCTTTTCTCTATCGTCACAATAAGTAAACCCCAGCAAAAATAAGCCAATCATAGGGCATACTCTAGAGTGCGGGTAACTAATACCTGCACACCAATTAACGCGCTGTGCATATAAGTATACGATTTTACTCTGACACTTTTCAACAGAAAGGTCACCAAACTATGATACATTATTAAGTTATATCAAATATACTGCCCAAATGTGTTTTGATATTTTTAACTTTAGTTTAACAATATAATTGCCTTTGAACAAATGTCATAACAAAATGATATATTAATATGTTGCAGCTTTTCAACACTATGATGTATATAAGTTCTGCATATATGGCGGTAATTCGAAACAGTAACAATACCTATATAATTAAAGACCATGGGAAATGAATCACAAGAATTATCGCATTTCCGATTTTTCAATTTGTTCGCAGAAATATTTATGTCTTTATATACTTGTATTTATTGACAGTGACGCAGGCTATTAAAGGACAATTTCAATTTTCTACAAGAAAACACAAAATATTGAACTCACACTCAGTGAAACTCTCGTTCAATTGTTTTTTTTCCATTACAACAACTATTTCAAATATGTGTTCGACAATAAATAGTTGAATAAAATCATAAAAGTCGCATACCTCTAGATAGATCAAACTATATTTTTGAAAATCAAACTTCAGACAAATATACTAAGATTTAAAGAAAAGCAGAAAGATTCAAGATTGAAGTAATAATTTATGTGCGATTTATGACTGGTTTTGCAGCATTTATCACCAAATTTCTATTGCATGACTAACGCAGTAAGAGGGTTTTTTTTGCATAATTTGACATCTCTTTTTGTAATTCACGCGGATTGCAATGTGTAAATAATTTCTTTGTTTACATCAAAAAGAATTTACGAAATCTTCCACGAAAAAAAAACATGAATCTGGAAGTATGCTGCTTTAATATAAAATTCATATTTTAATTTTGTAAAATATATTCCTTAAAATCCTCACGTGACATTCGTGAGATACCAATCCTATAACAAAGACTATAAATCTATATCCTATGGAATATTATTAAAAAAATATAAACCGTTAAATATGTTGTTTCCATAATGTTATGGTAAAATGTTGAACAAGTTGTAAGATAAAATGCCTTAAAGGATAAGCATCGTATATTAATGGAATATCATTATCCGGAACAAACATATTATTTTGCTATTTTAAGAAGGATTTTCACTATTTAGTGCAATTACCATTCTCGCTTATAAAATTATACAAACACATTTCTTTCATAAAGGTATTTTAGGATCTTGTTTTCAAAATCTATACAATATTTAATTCTCCACAGACATTAGATATAATAGCTTTAGACACTTTTAATATTCTTTATATTGCTTTGAAAAGAAAGAAGACATTATTGTATTTTTCAGGAAACGGAGGCACGTGCTGCACTGAAGGAATACTTAACTGTTCAATACAAACATTCTTTAAAATGTCAACAAACAAAAGAGAGACATGCAGTCTTGTGAACTATTATGATGTTTGTATGATGGAAGTTTCAGATACGTGCCATTCCAGATTGTTTACATCATCATATCCTACGTTTGTTTCTCAATTGAAAAGACATTGCAAAGAAGGTTCGGAGAGAAGAAAACGATCAGCAATATTCAAAAGCGTTTTCTCTACTTTGACTTGAAAAAAAAATCATTTGCTTTTGCTTGGTAATTTCGCACATTTGATACATAAAAATCATAAATTATTATACAAAATTGTATCATATAAATTGATTATCTGCAATACTTTTCAAGGAAGATACATAATATAATATAAAGTGGTGTTTCTGTAACATACTTTTTACCCTAACATTCAATCAGTGGATGCTTAATTTCTTCTTTGATATGCTCTATCAATCGATGTGTTTTTCATGTTCGTGCTCTCACTATATTTTGTTGTTGACATTTATGTTTAGCTTTTTAAAACTTCCACTGTGTTGTTTACGTAAGGGGGTACCTTAAAAGTTTCCATTTGAGTGTTAGCTAATTATTTATCAAGGTTGTTAAAATCAACTCACATATCTACCGTTTTATTTATAAAAATTAAAAGCTTGAAACCATTAAGAACTTTGTCTTACATGATAATGTTAGTGACGCCCTTATATCCTTTTTTCTGTCATTTTATGCTCTGTAATGGGAAAATAATTGAATATTGAACTTCATAATAAACTACTATTTTAACAGAACTTTATAATTTTTGATACATATTATTCTCTATGAATTAATTTTTTGTATTTTGTATGTATTCTTTTATTCTTTAGTAGGATATATATAAAAAAAAACAGGGATTTGAAATTGAAATAACTCTTAGGTTTATGAAGAGAAATTCAATAACAAAGTCCTACGTGTTTAAAACAAAACTTTGTATCTCAAATTATATTTGGTATCGACTTTATCATGCTGAGATAGATCATAATACTTGTAGCCTTTGCAAGCAACTTGGTACTATACCAGTAACATCACCATAAGATGTTAAGTTTATACCAATTTATTTGAATTCGATAGTGTTGGAATCTATAAGCTTATTGAAACACTCTTGAACCTGTTCCTGGAAACAACCAGTACCAAGCAATGAGAGTTTCTTGCTCATAGAAACAACGGCATGCCCTACCTCTTTTGATTACAATTGACGGACCAAGTTGGAGACTCTATGACGGACAGTTCTTAAAGCCCTTTGGGACTGATTTGCCTTAATGTTCGTCTTCTGTCTTGCTTCGTCGGGTCCTTGTTGGTGATTTTCTTGTTGCCCTGTCTTCTTTTAAGACATTAAGTACTTTTGTTATGGTCATTGGGTTTCTTTTATATGTTTCTACATGATCATTGTTTTGTTTGGGGTCCTCATTTGCTCCTTGTCGCTGGTTCTTGTTGCTTGGTCGTGTGGGGGTTGCGTTAATTGAACGCCGCCTTTCCTTGTTGGTTGATCTTGTTTATCATATTTTGAACCCACGCGGTCAGCAATCCTTAAATAACTAGTCCGACGCATTTACCGTGGCCACACCGCCATTGAAGTTGTTTGATAGTCACACTTTAACTCTCTTTTAATAACAAGTAAATAAGATAAAATTTAAATGATTAAGCAGTCAACAGTTTAGCAGACGCCAATTTCCCAAACGTAAAAGTCTTTTCGAAAATATAAAAAGTTTTTTTTTCTGATCTGAAAAAACATGTTGATTTAAGAAAAAAGATACTGTCAACGGAACTGAGAAAATTAATTATCTGAAAATCTTAGACTATTAATTTACATATAAATTGAAGAGTTATCTAATTTGCATGTCTAGATATTTCAGTTATGCAAACTGCACATATGGCAACTTGCACGACTGTGGAAATAATGGTTTCAAGCAACGAAGAGTCAGATAAATCAGATAAATGAAAGAGTTGCAAGCAATTTACTACTTCATTTGCATTCGGAAGAAAATAAAAATACAAACATTTCAACTAAATATTCAGTCGAGAAGGTCTCAGTTTATGAAGACTAACTGTGCAATAATTAAATAAATCAATTATGCTCGAAATATACGTTTCTAAAGTTACACATTTTTTCATATTTTAAGCGCTTTTACATAATCTCATTTTAATAACTATAAAGAAGTGAGAGAAAAAGTTAATAAAAACAAATTTTCTTTAATTATAAAATAAGATATATTCTTTTAGTCGATATACCTTACTTTTTTGATTTTACGTATTAATTATAGTTTACAATATATTATTATTTTATTAGTAACCACCGATAAAATACTAAAGGGAACTGATTTAGACTTCATATACTCACTTGTGAAGATAATAAGAGGTCACTATCAAAGGCCCGTGTCTCTAACATTGATTCAATAGAATTATGGCCATTCTTTGCTGTAGCCATCTTCTTTTTTTCTTTTACTAACTTTCTTATTGAACATGATTCACAAAACATGTTACAATCTCCAAGATATACAACATAGTCATTATTTTCGACAATTATATAAATGATATAAACCTAAATGAATGTCAAAGAATGTGTGGCTTTGTGCTGACGAAGCATTATTATAATAGTTCTAGGTTATAAGCTGATTGTCCCGCTGTGCTAGTAAAAACATCACAGCTTTAATCAGAAACTTATCATCACGATCTGCCAGCTCCCGTGGAAACAATTACGCACGTTATTACTTTCCTCAACAAATAAACTCTCTATATAGATACTGATTCCTAATTTGCCAAGAACAAATAGAATAACGAATACTTTATGTTGTTATTAGTCCTTGCATGTAAGCGTTGAAGGTATTTTAAATTTTAACTTTTGATCGATACACAAATATCATGTGTATTTTCTAACAACTTGCATTACTTAAAAGTGCATGTTTATATCAGTTAGGCATCAGACATAGTTTATGCAATATCAATCACACCAAGTCTGCAACATTTTCAATTTAACCATTTTGATCTTTAGGGTCTGCTTTTTCTCTATTTTGTGAATAATTTCTTATAAATTTATAAAAAAAATATGTTTGCAAACAATAACATTTTTTTTCAGAAAGCATCGAATACATATCTATCTTTCCTTGACAATATGACAAATGTACAAATGCTATTATGCTTATATATTTCAACAATACCATAACATGTAAAATTATATATTCCTTTATAAAGAACAACTGATAATGTATTATTTTTGGTAGATTATAAGCATGTGAATATACATGCTTATGCTGTAAATAAAACGTACAAGGAAAATTGATTGCATTGTAAAAGGCAAACGAAACAAAATAGTCATACATGCAGAAAACAAAACAAAACAAACTATTACCTTTTGTAACTTTCAGAAACAAACACCATGTTACATTGAATGTGCTGCATTAAACGATTTATTGACAGACTTATTAAACAATCGATTGAAGAAATGTAGTTAATATCAAATTTCAGTTGTCAAAGAGTTAATCTATATTAGGTAATTTCCTGCAGGTATACAATATTGAGCTGTTTCACGTGTTTCGACGGTGCTATAAATGAATATTTACCAATCATGCGTTGATGTTAAGAACTATTCTAAATAAATGAATGTGACTTTGTTAACCTTATCCTTTATATCACAGTTAATTTTAATCGATATACTGATACAATAAGTTGAAGGTTAACGTTATATTTGATTTTTATATTTGTGAACAGCTAAATATTTAAACAAATTGATGTTATAAGAATAATTGATAAAATGTATTATAAAGACTATCATATACTGTTACTCTTATTTCAGTGATGGGAGAATATTTAAACACAGTAATAAATTGTTTTAAATACAGCAAAGAAATGCATAGTACTTGATACAATAGTTTGCAACAGAAAAACATACATCCGTTTTCTACATCTTTACAAAGTATCATTTAATACAAAATTTAATGATAGATAAATAACACAGAACAATTTTTAACGTATATTTAAGCTTCAAGTCTCTCCGAGCTGTAGAATCGGAAATCCAAAGAAAAAAAATGTTCTACCGAGGAAATGGCTTTTTATTCTTCTCTGAGCAATCCATATACATCCATAAAACATATACAAAGCGCTTTTTTTTATTTTTGCATAAATCTTTGTTATATCATATGTTTCCTGTAACAAAGATCTGAAAAATAGATATATTAGTCTTGCCAAAATAAGTAAAACATTATTTCTATTTTGTGGTAAATGATGAATGAGCTGGTATATATTCAAACAGCAGTCTGAGATAATAATGAAAAGATGTAAACATAAAAGATTTTTTTCCCTTCAAATGAGTTAATAAGGAAGTTTGCCAGGCGTGATGAAAATAAGTATGAATTTTAAGGAATGATGCTTTAAGGCCTTTTGTGAAACCGGATGAGCTACTAAAATAAATTAAGACAATCATCTAAATATCGATATGATCTTCTTTTGTGAATTTATGGGGAAAATGATCTGCAACTGTTCAAGTCGTAATAATGAATATTAGTGGAATATAAGTGTTGAAACATAAGTTCCACTCAAGCCGGTGTTCGGGTCCTAGAGGGATGTTGCACTTTCTCATTATCCTTCATGTACAGAATCAATCAAACCCAACTTGAAATTTCAATGTAATTTTGTTGTGATTAATGATTCCAAGAGATAATCCTTCTATCAGTTTTTTATTACCCACATACTACAATTTAAATACAGTTTTATAAAATTGTCTATTGAAAAAATAAGTCAGACACATATTAAGAATTAATGAGACAATGATTTGCATTTTCCATTATTTCATGTATTTATTCCGTGCAATTTATGACAAAGAGCAAACCATAAATTGATTTATTGAATCGTGCCAATTAAGTAATTAGTTTGGTCTGCTTTGTTTACTACCACAGAAATTCTTTCACTTTGATTTCTCAAAATCCTTTTATTTTTAGCATTACTTTATATTTTCCAACAATTTACTCAATGGCCAATTACCTGATCTGTATTCTCCTTCTGCTATTTGGCAATTAGTACATTTATAGTGATTAGTATTTTGTATGGAAGTCAAAATGCTGTTTTGTCTAATTTTGCTTAATTTTGCGCTTTGTTAAGTCATATACATGTATATTTAAATATTTTTTTCATTTATATTGAAATAAGACTTGCTTGTTCACTATACTTAAAATACAGCAACAACAACAACGTTACCAACAAACAATATAAAGACCTTCCCACACACACACAATAAACAAACATACAAACAAAACAAGATATGTTTTAAATAAATGTTTGATATTATTATATTAGATTTTTTTTAATTTTCAAATTTCAAGATTAAATAATTTTCATGCTTTTTGCATCAAGTGCATGTGAATTTACAAGTTCATAAAAAACTACAAGTATGTGTATATGTTATATAACTCATTACTTACTCAGTATAATAAATATCAGCTACCAATAAAAAATAAATAAAAAAAACAGTAACAAAAGCTTAATATGGATACACGAAACGTTTTTCACACGATCCTAGAAATACTTGATATAATTATAAAAGTTTCTTTTGCAATCACAAAACGGATTTATTCTTATCATATATAATAATTTAAAAATAAATATGCAAACTATCGCTATTAAAAAACATACGTTCACGTCTGAAGCCATAAATTCACGATCATTTTCTGAAATTGAATTAGGAACAATTCGTTTACCAATTTATTTTGTTGACAGTCTCATAACTCCTTGGCAATTTAAGTTTCCGACGAAGCGATAAATCAAATCTGTCAGAACACATACGTTTATATCTCATTAAGCAATAAAAGTAAGATATTGAAAATTATTTTAACGTATTAACATCAATTGTATTAATTTAGGTATATATTTTGGTCCATGGTATTTTGCCTTTCTTTGCACATAAAATTAAAATGATCAAATCACGTTTTCAAAGATCAAAGTTATATAAGATAGATAGATAAATAAAAACAACATTGGGCTTTATTGATGTGCTGATTTTGTTTAGGTGATAACAGCGGTATTTCCTCAATATTCTTTTAACATTTATGATTTGTCTTTATACTCACTGTTACTTAATATTTCAAAGTATTTACTGATGATGAATTTCTTTTGCCAAACAGCTTTAATTTACATTTGTTCGGACAGTGATGAATGTTCTGTCATAAATTGATATAACTATTTGAGATAATAATGAAAGCATGTATTCATATAACCTTCTTTTGCCAAAAAGTAAATTTGGGAAGTGCTCTTCGTGTTTCAACAATGGCTAAGTATATCTGAAAAGAGACAGAAGTCTGGCTCCTTGACATAAATAATTGACTTCAAATATGACTAGAGATTTTACCAACAGATCAAAAATTTTGAAACGATTCGTATTTTATTTATAGGCCCATTATGCCTCTAAAAGTAAATCATTTTTATTTCTTAAAAACTTTTATTTTTGGTTTATTTTTACAGTTTCCAAAAAGTAACTCATTTGCCACATAAATGAACAATTGTCTATTCCTAATGTTGTTACCCAAATGTAAGATGATAAAGTAAAAATAAGTAGCTATTACTGTAAATACGTTTCAATTTTACATGTATATTTTGTTCCTCTGGATCTAACGATTCAATGAGATTTATTAAATGATGTATTGAAAAAAAAATATTCAAAGCCTATTTAACATCAATTTGAAAGCTATGTCAATACTATCCTGCAATTCCCATACCGAGATTTTTTCAAGATCAAACAGTGAGATTAATCATGTTTTGATGAATTGACATGTTATTGTTTTATGGCTACCTTTCTATAAAATCAAACATTCCCTGAAGACAGCATATAACGTTTTATAAAACAAATTACATTCGACGGTGTGACCTTAAAATTATCAGAAATATGAAATAGGTTAAGTTTACTAGCATTTAATGTTACTCAAACAATTGTTTTTTAAAAATAATTTCTATGTAAGAAGTTGACAACAATATAGTAGTAATATTTAACACGGGAATGATAAGGACGAATTGCGTTGTTATTTAAAGTCAAAACAAAATAAAATAACCATGCAATTTCTCTTCATTTGCTATAAGTATTTACTTTAAAATATATATACATGTCACTCCCCCCATTATTACTCTATATGAATAAAATACATGTTAAGAGAATGGTGCTTGCACTTTAAAATTGCATATGATTAAGCTTTTTATCATAAAAAGAAATCGTATCTTTATGATTCATTTAAATTTATAAAACTTAACCGTAAACTCCTATCAAAGACAATATATTCAAGCGTTTTGCCCCTTAGCAGAAACTTATCAAGTAAATTGCCTTAACTTTTAGGTTTTTTATCATCTTTATAAAGGCACAAACGGGCACATGTGTGGAACCACCGACATAAAACTGAAAAATTAAACTCATGGAACTAATAGAATGTTATAAACCATCGATATTTTTTATTAGAATTTTTACATTAGGAATATAAAAATAAATGACCGAAACAAGTAAAACTGGAAACGAGGAAAACGTCAGTTTTATTTGAGGAATTCGAATTATTATTAGCGTGCGTTTCGTTTCAATTTATATGCTAATTGTGACAAAGGAGAAATAACAGACACAAATTTAGATTGTTTACAACTTTTAGAGAATTTAACTTTATATCCATATTTATACAAACTTGTTGTATCTTTCACACCAATTTACATGTTATTTGTTTAGATACGTTTCAGGGAAATCGGTCTATGATGAAAAAAATTATGGAATTCAAATGAGAAAATTAAAAGAAATACATATTTATTTTTTTTTGTAATTAGGCATTGTTGGTTGTTGTTATTATTGTTTCATCAACTTGAAGGTAATTTATAAAACTTTATATGGAATCGTGTTTAATTCTGTAAATAGACACTTATGTTAAGATATTGCCCCCGTTCTTTACTTAAGTGTTGTTATATTTTTTCTGGTCTTTTGGGACCATTTAGTCCAGCATTTTAAAGTGTTGAGAATTGAGTACCATTCGAACCGGTGCTAGGACACGTGAGGAATGTTGCTCTTTTTCATTATCTCTCATGTACTGACTCAATCAAAACGAGTCTGCAATATGTATGTAATCTTGCTGTTTAAAACACTTTTTTCCAGATATTTATACATCACAACAGCAGGTGTCTAGTGTCAAGGCATCCTCCCTATTGTATAATTTAGTGTTGTCTGTTTGTTTTATTGTTGCTCCGTGTATTTATCAGGGCGGGGGATCGAAGGGCGTAATGGTGGATTTTAGAATATAAACACACGTTACAATCAATATATTTTATGAAATGTTAGGGTCATACATTGCTGTAATTTTTAGACTAATGGTGTAATTTTTACGAGAAACTGTGGGATTTATACGCATTTTGAACACTGACGGAAGCTTATGCAATGTGAGCCTAGTCCGCGTTCCGAAAGCATATTGAGCCTTCATTTCTGCGTAAAAGATACATGCTGTTTGCGTTTAGTTTTTGCATGATCATGGTCAACGTTTCCAATTTCCGTATTGTTAATTTTATAAAAAGAATTATTTATTTGAAACATGTAATGACATTGTCCAAAGTTGGTTATTGTTGTTTATGAATTATTCTGCTCCCCCGTTTTTTTTTCAGATATAGTCAACCATAATATCATGCGAAGCAATTGATATAAAAAGTATATACTCTGACGGATAAATCTTATTACTTATGAAATGGAAAAATATTATTAAAGTGTATGATACTATGTGGCCATACCACGTGACTTTTCGGATACGGAACACGCCGATTTTTCACCCGATTCAGGTATGTTTTTATTCATAACTTATTTATTACTCAACCGATTTTGATCAGATAAGGCGCAGCGTACCCGTTATTATATCAGCTATATGGCCATACCACGTGACTTTTCGGATACGGAACACGCCGATTTTTCACCCGATTCAGGTATGTTTTTTATTCATAACTTATTTATTACTCAACCGATTTTGATCAGATAAGGCGCAGAGTACCCGTTATTATATCAGCTATCCACGGTATATCAAAATTCTGAAAACCCCTGAATGTTTTATGAGAACATTCGAGTACAGTTTTCTTTTCATAGCCTGGGCCGAGGGGAACGGTACACACTCATTTGGCATAACAGGCGATTTCTAGCAAGTCATATGTTTTTTGACACTATTTCATAGACATACACATGTTAAATCTGATATATTTACTATGTCCAATGTATCAAGTGAATGCAGTGATGTTTTAGCATATTTTCATAAAGTTATGTTGAAATGGTACGGAACACACTGTTATTTCAAAAGATACGGTACACACACAATTTCTGTCTTTGAAACAATTCTAAAATAAAATATATAAAAAAAATTAATTTAAATTATAATGTGATTGATTTTTTTAGTTATACATTTTATTAATTTAAACGAGAACCCTGGGACCTGTTTTGCAAAGTATCATTATGCCTACAGTTTGATGTAAACAGGATTATTCAAAAAATAAAAGAATATTTTGAGAGTACGTTGCGCACAATTCGATTTTATATGTTGAGCAATTAATAATTGGCTATAAAATGTTAAAATTTTAGGGAGGGATACGGAAGACGTTCAAAATTTTGTTTTGTTTTGATTTTCATTTGAAAAAATTAGGTATATTCTTTTGGATTATAAAACGAATTGTGAAATTCATGGATATCTGTTATGTGCGATTATTATTTCATTTAATTTGTTTGTTCGAATATATAAATGACTGTCTAAACGTAGTATGAATATATAAACATACAAGAAGTTAGGAGTAAGTTGGAAATATATGTTCCTTGCAAAATGTTGTTTAAATAGTCGAATTTGGAGAAGAAAAAAACGCTGGTTCGCTGGTTTTTGGTGTAAGTGGATTTTTTTAAATCACGGAAAGTTTAAAGTTGTTTTCGGCCACATGATATTTGGTATGAACATCTGCCAGGGTCCCAAACTAACTGCATGTATCTAAATTATCAAATTATCTACATATGGACAAATATATTTCTCAGTTTTACGTGCAATCAAATTTAATAATTTGAAGAACCCATATGGGAAGAAGGCCTGTTATATATCGTAACGTAGTTTATACAAGGTAACCTTGTTACATATACATGTAAGGATATACATGATAGGAAATTTGGTAAAATTATGCCTATCTTGGACTTTCATTTCAAGATGCATTTAACACTTGAGTTCATGGATATGTGTGCTTGCATGTTTGTGTTAAAAATAAAATGATATTTTAATAATACCAATTTTGTTGTCAATCAAATGCTATGGATTTTGGAGGCTGCGTTCTGTTTTATATACTACATGAAGTAGGTACGAGACCACAAGTGACTTCGATGTTTCGATTTTTTATGTGAGAAAGTTTTCTTATTACCGTACAGAATGTCGGTCGTTTTACTCAGGTGCCCGTTCGTTCCTTTATTTATACCCAAAGGGGCACTTGTAAAACTTGAAAGTCGCTACATGATAATGTCAGTTTTATGAGTCGTGAAACCAAACCAAAAATGACCTAATTACATGAACTAAAAGTTATTATCAAAGCTTCATGCCTTTAAACATTAAAAATTTAAGCAATGGCGACTACATTTTTATTTGTTGGGTCGTCAGACCAAACAAATAATGGTAGCGAAATTTCAGGCTCTGATATGCTTATTTGCAAAATAAGAAAGTAGTCCGAAAGTAGAACCCCTGGAAGCGGTTACTTACCTTTATATGTACTCTAACGCTGAAAAAATAAGGGGGGATCACTGTGTTAAAATTGTCAAATGACGGGCGCATTAATTTTCAAGCCTTCTCGGGAGAAGAAAAAGTAGTTCCCGATTGGTCAAATATTTCAAATATTGTGTAATTCTTTACAGATATACATGTAATATGAAGCTCCATGATTATTTACATGAGTGTCAAACGAAATTAATAAGGGTTACAAACCCTAATTTAGAATGATATGGTTTCTTCAGGCTGTTATCTTATAACTTCCCCGTGGTCGAGGGGTAACGCGCGCGTTAAGGAAGAGAGATGTCCTGAGTTCAAATCCAAGTTAAGGCAACTCATGTTTTTTTTTTTGTTTTTTTTATTATTGTTTAAGCCAAATAAACAATGAATTACATATCAGTGTTGCAATAAGCCTTATAGCCAATTTCCTTCAGTTATGACACTAGAAACAACATTGGTGGCACTATACAAAAACAAATTGGTTTACAATCTCACAGCCTTCACCTTTCTGACATTCTGAGACCCAAACAAATTCAGCGCCTTCTGTGATTTGATTTAATTAAACATGACCATGATATTGCTAAATTGTACTTAATGACTTGCTTATTATTAACAAAATATAAATATATATAAATTGTTATCAAGTAATGGTACTTTTCAGCGATTTAGGTCATGACCTTGTTTTATTTTTTCAGGGTGAAGCAAAAATACACATCTTACTTTACTTAAACTAAGAGAAATAAAAAACAACAATAAACACATCACTATATAACAATATTTTCTTTCTATAGAGCGCAACTACCTGATTCTGTGAAGATCGAAGTGTTTAACATACCCTAGGTGATTTTAAATAGGACAAATACATGGAGGTTTTAAATGTTAAGCGTGATCTCTTGAATTAAAGTGCACAAACACATATAAATATTAAAAGTAAGCATTATGATACATTGCAAAACAGGTCCCTGGGTTCTCGTTTAAATTAATAAAATGTATAACTATGAAAAAAATCACTCACATTATAATTGAAATTAAATTTTAATATATTTTATTTTAGAATTATTACAAAGACAAAAATTGTGTGTGTACCGTATCTTTTGAAATAACAGTGTGTTCCGTACCATTTCAACATAACTTACTCTGATATAAGGTACTCTGCGCCTTATCTGATCAAAATCGGTTGAGTAATAAATAAGTTGTGAATAAAAAACATACCTGAATCGGGTGAAAAATCGGCGTGTTCCGTACCCGAAAAGTCACGTGGTATGGCCACATTGTGATATATGATTGATCTACATTCTGTGATGAAACTGCAGCGATTTTCATTACAAAATACAGACATGTTTGAGATAGAATATTATTTTGATACTGCTATTTAATTGTTATGGAGAAACCATAATGGGAATGAAAACAAAAAGAAACGTATTGAACAATTCAATTTTGATTCAATTGTGTTTCCATTAAATTAAGAATAAAATTACAGTTTAATTAATAGAACTTCTCGTGATTACAACAGGCAATTTTTACATGATTTTTTGTTTATCAAATGTGTGTTTCATCAATTTTATCTTTTCAAAATAAGGAAGACAGAGTATTTTAATCAATGATGTATATTCCTCTTTTTCGTAGATCAATGCCTTTAATTACCTTTTTTTCAGAATAATTGTTTTTGTAAAGCATTTTTTGTATCTAAATTATCTGAAATTGAAAAGCGTTTAAACTCTTTTAACTAAAATCATGCTTAAATTGCACTAATTACCGGTTCATAATTTAATTATTAATTTCTTTATTATCTTTGTAATAGTTTGTATTAAAAGTTTCGGCTAATCTGCGTTGCATCCCCGATTTTTATGATTTTCAGGCGTTTGAACCCTCCGTGGAATTCAGGTTGTTAACATAGCACTATACAAGTACACTCTAAAACAATCTCGAAGTTGTATATCATACAAAATTACTTTTATGTTGTTTGCAAACACATGTGTGCAAATTCTAATTCTAAGATAGACACTTTTCAAGATAACGTGATAACATGCAATACGTTATCTTCTGAAAACAAATAGGATTTCAACAAATTTTTGCTGATAGTCAATTTCAAATAAAAGAAATAGAAATATGTAAAATTTTAGTTAAAGAAGAAGCAAAAAATGAATCTTCTGTTCATATGCCAACGTTTCGAAAATGATCTGAAACGATCGTAGTTTCTTCTTATATGAAAATTACCAGTAACATTAAGTTTCAATTTATATGTTGATTGAGAAATTACCGATGGTATTTAGATAGCATAATAGGATTTGAAAAGTTTATTACCTTCTCTTTCATAGAAGAAATTGACACATAATTATATATTTTTCTAAGCAGAATTATTAAGTCAGTATTTTTTACGGTTTGCTAAAGAGAAACTTAACACTAATTTATACATTATCATATAAAATATTTGTCTTATCAATTTATCATTTCGTTATAAGAGTTAACTGTTGATTTATAAAACGTATGTTCATATAAATACCCTGACGTCAGTCTGAAGCTATTTTTTTTTCTTGAACGATGAATTTCTGAAATTAAATTAAAAAGAAAACACACTTTTTTGCGGACTTTTTACATTATTTTTTTTCAATTAACAGTCTCTTAAGTCTTTAACTCTTTAACAATTAATGTTTCCAAAAAGAAAAAGAGAATAAAATCTTTCAGATCACATATGCTTAGGATGTTGTAAAAAAACGTTCGTACATAATTTTGAAAGTTTTAATAAAATTAAATTGAATAACAATTAAATAATTTTCAGTTTCGTTCAGTGGTATTTTATCTTACTTTGCAGTAAAACTAAAAGTTTACGATTAATATTTTAAACATTATCAAAAAATGCCGGTTTTATAGACCAAAATTTTTCGAGACATTTTTTGTCCCACTATTTCTTTGTATTGCACTATTTAATATTGATAAATGACAAGCAGCTACATTGTACATTTGATTTTGAGCAAGAAGTACTGAATTATATGTCATAAATTGAAATAACTGTAAAAGTTTATAATTAAAGTATGCAATCATAGCACCTTCCTATGTCCAAAGAATTATTTTCGTAAACGTTCACGTTTCAACAATACGAGTATTGCTAAGATGGCGACAGTAGTCTGGCTTCTCTTTAGCTTCTCTTTATTTTAAATCAACCCAAAGATCAAAAACTTGATGATATCTTTGACATTTTATGATTAACTATCATCATCTTATTTGGATTAATATGTATCAGTACAAAAATGTAACGTGTAAATAAAAGTAATTTTATGATTTACAGTTTATTAACGGTGCAAATTAAATCATGAAAAGAAATCGTTATGGTGAGACAGGATGATTAGAAAATTAAAATATTACATTTTGCAGTGCAATTGAAAACATTTTTGGTTAGAAACGTGGCCAGACAATATTTGAACACTTTCATAATCTAAGAGTACTTGTGCATGCTATTACAGCAAATGCTTTCAAACATAGGTACTTTCTTTTTCATCTAATAAGTCGTTCATGAATAGAAGTATTTGTAATCAAGTGAACTAAAAAAAGATGTTATGTTCTGATTAGGTAATTATAAATTATTTAAAGTTTGAAAATATTTTAAGACGATCACATCAACTTAAATGTACCAATATAAGGTAACACATAAATGTCAATTAGGGGGGCAAGTGAAGGCTTTTATACATTTTAAAAATATATGCTCATACAATTCATAAAGTGTACGAACATGTTTTATCATTTCCTTAATGAAATATCTGGAGAGTTTAAATATTTCCTTGCTATTAAACGCGCATGAATTTCATTAACAAAGCGTTCAACTGCTCTAAAGTGTTGATTTTGAATGAATGTTAAATTTTTGAACATCGAAAATCTTAAAGTTTTTATGTGGATTTCACAGTTATATTCTTTCTGTTACAGACATTCAAATATATAATAAACATGTGAAAGACACTTTAAAAGATATACAAACAGATTAAAATCTCAATGTAGGAAAACAAAGGATTATAGCATGTGTTCGTTTTTTATTTTAAATTTAATATGACATAACTATGACATGAGACAAATAACAGAAATGTATTCATTCTGTAACAACTTTAAGAAGGCTTCAATTTTATCCCCATAAATACGACCCTGTTTTATTTGTTCGTTGATTGACATGATATTTGTTTAGATACAATACAGGGAAATAGATCTGTGATAGAAATGAAACTATCAGAATTTGTCCAATAGACACAAAAATAAATAAATAAATGAATAAAACAGATTCAGATCACATTTACTGTATTTACAAACTCTGATATTATATTGTATTATTTTTGCTTTGACTATTTCCTTCACGTGTCACACTAAATACCTAGTAGTTTGTGTATCAAATTTAAGATATCGAAACATAATGCAAATTACTGCATTATAAAGTTATGTTTTAGTTAATACAATGTTTTTGGTTATGATAAACCTTCGTTTTACTTTGATTTGCAGCGGTTTGCTATAAGCATAAGTTGATTTATTAAAGGCCCATTGTATCTGAGAAATGCTTTCATTTCTATTTTTCAAAAACTTTTAATTTTCGGTAATTTGTTACAGTTTCCAAAAAGATTACTCATTTGCCTCAAAGATGAATTACCCTTTGCTTATTTTGCGATTGGTATAATTATAGTGAATAAGTATTTTATATAGCATTCAAAATACTACTTTGTTTACATTTACTACCTAATAACACATTACTTCACGTTCAATGCTATTTTCTTTAGTAGCTAAACTTTTAACATGCTCGAAACCATAACTAAAACATTATTAAACACGTTAAAGATTTCTATAGAATTAAAAATATATGGATTTCTGAGGAATAGTGTGCCTTTAAAGTGATCGGTTTGTAAATGTGTATGTCCCTTTTTTCGTCTTTTATTTTAGTATGCTATATTATGTCCTAAGAATTTTGCAAATAATATATATTCTCTATTCTATTACATCACATGATTTAATTTAAAAGCCAGCAAAACAAATAAAAGAGACAAATTCGGAAACCACGTTTGAAAGTGAAAATTGAATTTGATGCAATTCATATCTAATCGTTCCCAAACCAAATAATATTCTCTTCTCATATCAAAATTAAAATGTTCCATTCATATGTTGATTCCAATTAGATTGCTTTTATGTAAAATAATAATATATTCAAAAGGCTGTTTCATTATTTTTCAAATATACATGATAGATATGAAAAAAGGGAGACTGAGCAGCACTCTTATTTGTTTCGCTACATTATTTTATCAAGTTTTTACACTTTTTATACAAAAATGAATCGTTGACACCATCTTCACACATCAGTATGAACCTACCGGATGTTATTTATTTAGCAAAGTTTACAGTAACTACGTGTATTGAAAAAAATCAAACCAAAATTTTCGGAGAAAAAACGCAACACAATATACACTCTGATCAAGGCTTTATTTAAAATCGCATTTAAATATAACGATATAACAGCATTATAATTTTCCTTATCAAGGAAAACTTTAATGGGGAACATTATAATTTACGATAAGTCAAAGTAGGGTTTTTGCATGTTAATTTCAATAACTTGTACGTTGGATTACAACTCTTATATTTTTTGCTCACATTTGATACCATTTACTTACAATACGAATCACTAACAAGTAGAATGATCAGAAGCTCATTATTTAACGCTTGGCTGACTATCATTATTTTACTTATAATCATGCTCTAAGACTTTGAAATAATAATACTTGAGACGATAAACCTATACTTTAATATAATATTTTGATATTTATAGCTTAAACAAACAGGTAATAGTTTTAATAAAAACCTTGTAATAAGAAATTGTCCTTGGTGAAAAGATTGCATCGAAAGGTAAGCCGACTTACAAAAACATATGATACAATGTTTTATTAGTTTATACGGGAAGTGAATGAATGCATGCCGTTTTTATTGTAAATGTAACAATAAAGATAGATGAGTCACAATTGCAACTGTTTAAGTTCTGTGTGTTTTCTGTGTTTTAATATCGGTTACAAGCAATAATCTCTTTAGCCTTTGTACTCTCATTTGAACTATTACCAAGTTGCTATTCAATGTTTTTGAACTTTATATTCTATTCATTGATTTAAAAAAGTCTTTAAAGTAATAATATTTACATTTAAAATTAATTAATTAAACTCAGCATTCTTAGAAGTGCATAGTCGATATAACCACAACACAATGTCACAACGGGCCCGTTAAAATACATGCGTTTCACAGATACAGGTAAAACAACAATTTATGTATAAATGATTTCCTCTTTATTTATAAAAATATAAAGTCTTACCAGTTTTATAAATGTTGTATAGATACATATTTTTGAGAAGAAAGACATACATGTGGCGTTTGGTAAGTAAACTGTTTGGATGTTGTTGTCGTTAAACATGATGTCTCAAATTGAATCTTAACTTTTGTTTGTTTCTGTATATTAAGAATCTTATTTCATGTACTTGCATTTACAGTATTAATCTGGCAATAAAATCTGGAGTGAATAGCATGGGTTGTGTTGGCTTGTAATGTTTTCTATAATCCTATATTGCATCGTCGACAAATATTAGAAACGATTTATTTAACAATGAAACGTTTGCTTTCAAAGCAATACAATAGTGAATTGTAGGTAGTTATAGATTGTTATCTCATTTTTGATCAGTGCTACATATTTTTGATTAAAATATAAAAGGGATTTCAATTGTATTGACGAATTTGTTGTGGTTTTTGTCACATCGTTCTCCAGAGAGTAATTGTTTAAGCAATGTCTATGTTATTTATATTTAACGTTTGTTGTGAAATTTATTGGTCGCACGCTTGATCACTGCTGGATGCATATAATTTGTATTTAGTTCATACTTGCAAACAATACAAAATATATACTAACCTGCCTGATTAAAGCTGCACTTTTGTGTGCATTCTATATTATGTTTTAGTAATGTGTCTGCATTTGCAAGATGGAATGTTCATACCTTAATACGATTTTAACGCTATATTTAATTAAATAGTCTGTGCTAACAATTTTGTTATTTTACTTTATTTTTAACAGTGTAATCTTTATTTTCAGGATAACATGCAATTCATTATCCTCTTGAAATGTATCGGATTACAACAGATATTCTTGGAGACTGTAAAAGAATGATTGTTTTAATTGTGTTTTGTCGCTTATTTAAGGGCTATTAGATATTGCTTATTTCTGGTACTTCAGTTCTTGTTGTTGCTGTTTACAATCCTATTGAACTACAAATATCTAATATTTCAAATATGATCAAAATGCTTCTTTCATTAATATTATACGTTTAGTTATCTTTATTAATAAATACATGTACTAAGGAAAATATAAATCTCAATGATGCGCGTGAGTAATTTTCTTAGAAACATTTCCCAGTCAGCTCATATGCTTACCAAGGTTTGTAAAACTTTCCCATTATATAAATACAGTTGAAATAAATAGATATTTCATTTTACAAGCAAAATGTTTCAATAAACATACATCTTGTTTCAAAATAGTTTTACTATATCTATGATTATTTACTGTAAAAAGGAAGGAGATATAATGAGAAAAATAAAATCAAATATCACGTGGTCCAAAAAACGTCTCGTAGAAGTTTTTCAAAGTCCAAAATGTCCTTGAAAATCACGTCTCAAATTAATCAAGAGGACGTACATATAACTCGACAGTAATTACATCATGTAATGAATCTCTCTCCTTAAACTCTTTGACAAGTCTATTTGTATATATGTCTTCTACACTGTGGCTTCAGCTGGTCACAAATAACAAGATAAGAAAGCGTAAAATTAATGACTATTGCGGATGTACATTTATAAACATTTTCATGTTTGATCGTAGATTCAATGGGTCTGTAACAAAAAAATAAATAAATGATAAAGAAAATAAACACACGAATTTATATACTTTAACTATAACTCGGAGGAGAGAATTGTATTTTATTTCTGTTTATTTTGTAAGATGTTTGCATTACTTCTTACAATAAATTCAAATTTGACAAATAGCATGGCTTCATGCAATGTAATACATTGTATGTCAAATTTGTTTATTGGCCATTCTGAAAATGACGGCCATTATGAATAAGCTGAGATAGTTTGGACCCACCTCGCTTTTGAAGCCTACATAGCCTGAAAGTTTTATTATTTTACAATTTGCACTATTTTGTCAGAAGACTCCTTATTTCCCACAACACAACATTTAATAAAAGTTTTACGAGCGTGCAGGTTATATTCGAGTAGCAACAAACATTATTAGATCGACGGCTTGGTTAAATCACTTTCAAAAGATAGTCAAGGGAGATTTGAATGTGTCGCATTAACTAAAATATAGTACGATCATTTTATTCGTAAATCTTTAAAAGCTGCTCATAGATGCATACACTGTAAAATACATGTTATATATCTATGCTAACATGCCTCGCAAAATTGTCACTACACACAAAGAATAAAGAATAGTATTAAAGTGCCGATCAACAACACTGAGACCGATATTATTTCTTAATTATATTTTAGATGAAGATTCTGTCGACCTTCAGACGCAAGCCCATTTACAAGTAAATTGGTTTCTACCAAATCATTTCACACGTATTTACTTCCACTATCTTATTAGATAGACAACTGCGTAACATTAATTACAGTCGTAAAATGTGTGAAATATCTTTAATATTTTACAAAAATGATTGGTAAATATTAAATCAATAATAGGAAACACTATTAGCAACTGAACATTCTTAAAGTGTTTCTATAAGAACCATTGTAAGTCAATAAAATACAACTGCCCTGCTCTTGAAGTATTGAAGAGACGCTGTTACGTTGGTAAATACCAAATAAAAAGGCTGACTGATAAACGACGTTACAATCTAATTCCGGTTAAACTAAACATAAAAACAAACGAAATATTTTATTACTTCAACTATGACACACGCATATACATTTTAAGGTCTGCATACTGCTATAAATCAAATTTGATAAAAGAAACCATATACTCATTATGACAATGAAGCAAATTTATAATATTTCAAACTCTTAAAAAATATTAAAATAGGGTTAAAATTAATTTTCTACTCTCAATCTTGCGACATAAAATTTGCGAATGTGGTTTATTTAATTAGTAAATTCGTGGTACTTTTACTAAATTCAGATAACAATAACGAAATTACTGCTAATTCACGTATATTATTAAAAGATTTGAAAGAGATGCTACAAATTCTAATCCCATCACGCAAATTATGTCTCGAAGTAATTGAAAAGACCATCATATATAACGGCAGAAATGAAATCATGTAATGAATATCTTTTCCTAGACTTCTTGACAAGTATAATGTGTGTATATTAATTACACATTTCTTAGTTATAAATGACAATACTGTCTCTCACAAAAAGTTACATTTGTTTGTGTCTTTCTGATTTTGATTTAAAGATGCACTAACACAGTTCAGGTCATATGGTACCTGGTGCCTGAAACGGGAATGATGATTGTGGCTTTTCTTGGATGTAACAAACTTCAAAGCAACAGCAAGGGCCAAAGCCACCTGATCTGCTGGAGTCAAGAGATATTTCAGTACTTCAGTAATTTGAACTCAGTTTTGTCGCCTCGTACAATCACGCAGGAATGTCAAACCTATATGTATTGAGCATATTTACACTTTTTCACTTGTTTTTGTTGTTGTTGTTGTTAAATCAGTGTAATTATATGATATGTATTTGACAAATGTGGTAAAAACTGGCATGATTCATATACATTTGACTTATTTATCAAGTAAAAATGCATTTGTATTCTTCTACCAGTATTTAATATCTTCATATTTAATTAGTTATTACATGTGATACATGTCAACACATTGTAACGGGGTGGAGGCAGGGGAAAGAGCAGGATTTATCTGATGAAACAAAGTAGGGTTTTCGTTGTTTTTAATCTTAAAAGCTTCAAAATGAAATACCAAGTTTAACTGTGTCGATGTTTAATATAAATACGTTATATTTTAAGAATGATCGTTATGTCTATCACCCTTCCGACATCACCACATATATAAGGAAAATGTCTTCTACCGGACTTTTTCAAACTAATTTACTGCCACTATCTTATTGGATAGTCAACAGTGGAAAAGTGATTATGTGTACAGTCATAAAATGTCTGAGATTTATATAAAAATAAGTTAGCAATTTTTTAAAAGAGACAAAAATAGCAAGAAAACGTTTACTTTATTCTCAAAGATATAACTGTAGGTGAGTTCTAGTGAAAACAACACATTTATTGACGTTAAATGTCATTGAAATTTACAAGTGTCAATTTTTGCTGAGAACAGGATAAAATAGGATCCACTTTACTACTTTTACGTAGCAAGAAATGAATAAAAAAAATACACAACATACGAGACTAAGAACTTTAGAAACAATTTTATCAAAGGTAATATATTGCAATTACAAATAAGTAAAAATATGCGAAATGAAATGGAAAGTCGATAAATAATAATTTGTCTCACAATTTACATCACTTTCAAATATTAAAACATTGCATCGGATTAATTTGTCATTACAACCCATCTCAAGTGGTATCGTTTTGGCAAGTAGACGGCTATTATAGGAGTCATTTAAAGTTACGGGAACTGTATCGGTTCACAAGATCTTGAGGAAAAATATTCTTTCGGAAGTATTAATCACAATTAAATTACATGAAAATTGCAGACTTTGCCTGACCGTGTCTGCACTCGAGGGATAAAGAAAAGGTGCAACAATCTCCACGTACCCGCCAGCACCGACCCTAGCCGCACTTTAATTTCAACACTCAAAAGTGCCGAAGGACATAGAAGTGGAGTTTGAGGTTACTTTATAATTGCCTGAAACGCCCGATGGTATCTTATTTTCTTGGCATGTCTGAAGGTTTTGCATTTATGTAAATATCAAGAAAATTGATAGCGATAAAGAAGTTTAATGTCGTATAAATACAACAATTTTGATACCTGAAAATTAAGCACTTTAAGTTTAGAGAGTTTGTTTTGAAGCAAAATAAAACGAATGCTTTATTTGTCATCAAAGAAAAAACATGCAAAACCATCAAATTGTATATTTTGAAATGGAGAGAAGTAAAGAATCCCTAAAGAACGCACAAGAAGACTGACTTGAAATTGTTGCAGGCACGATTTGATTGATTAATTTAATATGAGTTCGATTGTGTTGGAAGCTTCAAGCTTAATGAAACACTCCTTAATCTGTTCCGGGAACCAACCAATACTATGCAATAAATGTAAAATTTCTTGCTCACGGAAACAAAAGCTTGTCCCTGACGGCATTTGAACAAACGCGGTCAGCAATCTTTAGATCCTTAATTACTTTATCTTATTTGAAAAACATGTTGATTTAAAAAAGTTACTGTCAAAGGAAATGAGAAAATTAATTATCTGAAAATCTTAGACTTTTCATTAACATATAAATTGAAGAATTATCTAATTTGCATGTCTAGATATTCCAATTATGCAAACTGCACATATGGCAGCTTGCACGACTGTGGAAATAATGGTTTCAAGTAATGAAGAGTTAGATAAATCAGATAAATGAAAGAGTTGCAAGCAATTTACTACTTCATTTGCATTCGGAAGAAATAAAAATGCACAATATTTCAGCTATGTTCTGAGAAAGTTTTGTTTTCAGTCGAGCAGGTCTTCAGCTGAGGAGGACCAGCAGTATGAGCGTATAGTTTACAATGTTTTATTTTTCAATCACTCAAAATGTTTCAAATACGGTATTCAGTAACCACTTAATCTCTAAGATATACAACAATTACCTGTTGTATCTTTGACAATTATATAAATACATGTAATATAAACCTAAATGAATGTCAAAGAATATGTGGCTTTGTGTTGACGAAACATTATTATAAAAGTACTAGGTTATATGCTGATTGTCCCGCTGTGTTAGCAATAAACTTTACAGCTTTAATCAGAAACTTATCATCACGATGTGCCAGCTCCCGTGGAAACAATTACGCACATTATTACTTTCCTGAACAAATAAACTCTAAAGATAGATACTGATTCCTAATTTGGCAATAACATATTAGATTATATAGAAGTACTTTGATGCATCAATTGAAAAAAAAGTTTAAGGATGAATTAAGATGCTGATATTCCCAACTGAAACAAGATCTGTAATAAAACATAGGAAATGTATATAAAAATTATATACTCATATTATAATACGAATATTAGAAGCTTCAAACTAATCCACTGACGTACGGACGTATTGACAAGAATAAATGCCAGCTTTCCTATATTGAAAAAATGTATGCATAAACTATGTTGTCCGTAGTTATTGTGAAGGTAATATAAATCAGTATTTTAACTTTCAATCAATACAAATACGCTTGATCAGTTGTTTAATATTGTGCATTGTCATACAACTTGCATTACTTTACAAGCACATGTTTATATCATTTAGGCATCAGACATTGTTTGTGTGATATTTTTGAGAGGGAATTTAAAGAACCAGTAAATTATTATTATATAGTGACACGAAAAACTGTTCAACAGTATTTAAGGATGTAATTTTCGTGGCAGGAATAGGAAAAATCACAGGGTAATGCACTTCTGAAATGTGCTGGCAGCGCTTAATAGGTATTTTGAAAAATTATAGAATGAACTTCAGGAGAACAAAAATTTCAATCATAGATGAAAAATAAAAATCGGAAGCGCCATTTGTAAACATAAATCCAAACGACATATTTTCATAGATGTTATTTATTTTGTTTCTCACTTGATCTGAATAAATGAGATAAATAATTAGAAAATAATGATTTGAAATTACAAAAAAGAAAGAAAGAAACTGAAAAGTTTATGTCATAAGAGGCATATGCTAGGATTACATATAAGCATTATGCAGATTCAAACCTACATCATTCCCCTTGTTGTTGAGAGATTGCCTTTAAGGTTTAAGGCATCAAAATTGCAGCCAACATTTATCCCTGCGTGATCAACAGGGACGACACTACATGGGTTCGAATTACTGGAGTCTATGCATCTCTTAGATCCAGCAGGTGAGGTGGTTTGATTTTATGTTTGTAACATCCGAGGTTTACTAAAAGCATTTTTTTTCTGTTTTGGCGCCATATGACCTAAATTGTATTGGTGCGCGTTGAAACCAATGCAAACAAAGAAGCAATTATTAAACAAAAACAGGCTCAATCTACAACAGGAATCAATGCAACACTATTAACCTTTATGACTATTACGACTCGTGTTCTTTATTTCTTAGAATAAGTACTTAGAATATTCAACTAAAAATATACGATTGAAAAGCATTATCAATTTCAGTTGTCAAAGAGTAAATCTATATCAGGTAATTTCCTGCAGGTATACAATATTGAGATGTTTCACGTGTTTAGACGGTGGTATTTATGGATATTTACCAATCATGCGTTGATGTAAAGGACTATTCTAATTAAATGAATGTGACTTTTATTATTTGTATCACATTTTTACATCAATTGATATTGAGTTTGTAAGAAATAGTGTTGTTAAAAACAGTATAAGATAAGTTTATAAATATCTATATATTTTAACATATTAAACAGATGGTTTCTCAAAAACATATGATATCAATTTCTTGTTGATTTGTAATAACCTTCTGGAATAATTACTTACGGCTTATAATTTTAACGTGACATTGTTTGAAAAGTTTGTTATATTTCATTGAAAATTGATATTGAAAATGTATTGTTTATGCATTTAGATTTATGTATTACCACATAATGTATGATAATGTACTATGTACAAGTCAAAAATAGAATTATGTTCTGGTCTGACCTGTTTTAAATCCAGCAAACAAATGCATAGCTCTTGATACAATATTTATAACAGAAAAATATAGACTCTATTTCTATGTCTTTACAAATTGTATGATTTATTACAAAATACGATTATCTAGCATTGAAACAGAACAATGGTTTACACATGTTTAAGTTTCCTCGACCTGTATTTTTGGAAATCTGAAGTAAATTTACAGAGTAAATGACTTTTTTATTCTTCTCTGAGCAATCCATACAAGTCCATAACATGTATACAAAGAGCTTTTTGATTTTTGCATAAATCTTTTCTATAGCATATGTTCCCTGTATCCAAGATATGAAAAATAGATATATTAGTCTTGCCAAGTAAGTAAAACATTATTTCTATTTTGTGGTAAATGATGGATGAGCTGTTATATATTCAAATAGCAGTCTGAGATAATAATGAAAAGATGTATATATAAAAGCTTTTTTTTCAAAATGAGTTAATAAGGAAGTTCACCGAGATTCAGCCTTTGCTTTCCTTTTATCAAGTGTTGCTAAAAGACGAAATTAGTATGAGTCCTCTAATATAGGGGTATAACATAAACACTAAATCAAAATTTTGACGATCTGATATACACAGTTATAAGTATGTATTTAAGGAGGGAATTAATTACGAGATCAAGTATGTTACAAAAGCTCATCACACACATTATTCTTCATAAAAAGATTAGATAAGAAACAATGAATAAATCTTTTTATGACCCTAATATTTCTAGTTTGAATTATCAAACAAGTTCATTTTAATAAGAATTTCATCACAAACTATTTTGATAAAGAGAGCACGTGTCGATGTTTGTGGCTAAATCAATTGTTGTTTTTTTTTTCAAATGATAGGTCAGAAAAATGATCCATGGATGAAGAGTGTCATCTGGAAGAAATGTTATACAAACATGACATGTAATGGTAACATGACAATTTCTTATACGATACTAGAAATATTTGACATAGTTATAAAAATTCCTTTTGCAATCACAAAAGCCGTTTTGCTTTCTAAATATATTTAATAAATCAAAAACAAATGCAGTACATCCCTTATAAAACATATCTTCAAGTCTTAGCCATAATTTCGGAATCAATTTCTGAAATAGAATTAAGAACAATTCGTTAACCAATTTATTTTGTTGACAGTCTCATAACTCTTTCCGACGAAGCGATAAATCAAATCTGTCAGAACACATACGTTTATTTATCATTAAGCAATAATAAACAAAATCTAAGTAAGTAACTTAATATAATTTTAATGGAATATAATTTAAAAAAAACTCTTACTAGCACAAATATATAATAATGAACTCCATATTAAGGTATATATTGTACTCCATGATATTTCGTTAAACTAACTGAAATGAAAACCTTTAAAATACTTAAATCACGTTTTCAAAGTTTCAAAGTTAAAACAATATAATAAAAATAACCTGGGGCTTTATTCATGTGCCGACTGTTTTAGGTGTTATCAATAATTGTGTAACATTTATTGTCTTTCAACTCACTGTTACTTTCTACTTCAAAATATTTACTGATGATGATTTCTTTTACCAAACAGATATTTCTTTATCTGATCGGACAGTGATGAATGATCTGTCATAAATTGAAATAACTGTTTCATTGTTAATAATGAAAGCATGTATTCATATAACCTTCTTTTTTGCAAAAAAAAAAATAATTTCGAAGTGCTGTTCGTGTTTCAACAAGTACAAGTAGGCAAGTACATCTGGAAAGAGACAGAAGTCTGCCTCCTCGAGATAAAAAAATGACTTCAAGAAATTTTACCCACAGAGCAAAAATTTAAGAAACGATTCGTATTTTATTTATCGGCCCATTATCTCTCCAAAAGTAAATCGTTTTTATTTCTCAAAAACTTTTATTTTTGGTATACTTTTACAGTTTCGAAAAAATTACTCATTTGCCACATAAAGGAACAATTTTCTATTCCTTACGTTGTAACCCGAATGTAAGATGATAAAGTAAAAATAAGTAGCTGTTACTGCTAGTACAATTTTACATGTACATTTTGTTCACCTAGATCTAACCATTCATTGAGATTTATTTAACGATGTATTGGAAAATCAATAATAATAAAATATTCAAATCCTATTTAATATCAATTTGAAAGCTATATCAATGCTATCCTGCAATTCCCCTACTGGGATATTTTTTCACGATCAAACAGTGAGATTAATCATGCTTTGATGAATTGACAAGTTATTGTTTTATGGCTACCTTTCTATCAAATCAAACATTTCCCGAAGTCAACACTTCATTAAAAAATATTATTTTTACATTTGACGTTGTGACCTTGACAATATCAGAAATATGAAAAAAAGTTTAAGTTTACTAGCATTCAATGTTACTCAAACAATTGTTTTTCAAAAATAATTTCTATGTATACTAAGTAGTTGATAATGACCATATATATTTGTTTAAAGTGGCTTTTAAATTAGTGGATTCAGAAACAATATTTAACACGGGAATGATGAGGACGAATTGCGTTGTTATTCAAAGTCTAAACAAAGTAAAATTACCATGCAATATCTCTTCAATTGCTATTTACTTAAAAAAATACATATCACTCCCCCAATATCTATATGAATAAAACGCATGTTTTAAGAGAAAGGTGCGTGCACTTTAATATTGCATACGATTTAGCTTTTTACCATAAAAAGAAATCGTATCATAATGATTCATTCAAATATATAAAACTTAACGTAAACTCTAAGCACTCCACTCAAAGACAATATCTTCAAGAATTCTTACATTAAATAACTGACCGGAACAAGTAAAACCGTAAACGAAGAAAACGAAGGAAACGTCAGTCTTAATTATCTTATTTGAGGAATACAAGAGCTATTAGCACGCGTTTTGTTTCAATTTATATGCTAATTGCGACAAAGGAGAAATAACAGACACACATTTATATTGTTTTACAACTTTTAGAGAATTTAACTTTATCTTCATAAATACAAACTTGTTGTATCTGTCAAATCATTGACGTGTTATTTGTTTAGATACGTTTCAGGGAAATCGGTCTTTGATGGAAATAAATAAAGTATTCAAATGAGAAAATTAAAAGAAATACATATTTATATTTTTTGTCATTACGCATTGTTGTTATTATTGTTTCATCAAGGTAATTTATGAAACTATATATGGAATAGTGTTTAATTCTGTAAATAGACTTCTATGTTAAGACAATGCCCCCGTTTGTTATATTTTTTTGGTCCTTCGGGATCATTTATTCCAACAATTTAAAGTGTTGAGAATTGAGTACCGCTAAAGCCGGTGCTAGGACGCGTGAGGGATGTTGAACTTTTTCATTATCCCTCATGTACAGACTCATTCAAACCAAGTCTGCAATTTGTATGTAATCTTGCAGATATTTGACTGATCAACATTGTGTGATGAAATTACAGCGATTTTCATTTTAAAATACATACATGTTTGAGATAGAATATTATTCTAATGCTGCAAGTGTTTTGTTAAAATGTTAAGGCATGGGGCAACCATAATGGGAACAAAACAATTACAAACAAAAACGTATTGAACAATTTAATTTTGTTTCAATTGAGTTTCTATTAGATCAAGAAAAAGACAATTTAATTAATAAAACTTCTCGTCTTTTCAAAAGGTAATTTTTACTTTAAAATGTGTGTTTGATCAATTTATTTCTTTAAATAATGAGTGAAGATAATCTAATTCATTAAGGTCCCTTCCTCCTTTTCGTAGTGCCATGCTTTTAATTTAAATATATTTTGTTCTTTATTTCAAAATCTTGTTGGCATGAACGAGATTAAACATGTTTTTCCTTAGCTTTATTTAAGTTTAATACACTTATTTCTTTTGAAATTTTTATTTCGTCTTTTCCTCATCAAGAGTACTTTAATATACAAACACAAACAGCAAATAAAAAATTTACTTCTCGCAGCGTCTTTGTCCAGAAAAATACCGTTAAAAGTATTTTTTTGTAAATCATTTTTGTACCTTAATTATCTAAAATACTCGTTTAACTAAAATCAGGCTAAAATTTGCACTAATTACCGGTTTTCAATTAAATTATGAGTATATTTTTATTATCCTTTCAATTGTTTGTTTGAAATGATTCGACTGTTCTATTAACATTCTCGATTTCTTAGGCTTTTGAAACTCTCCTTGGAATTCAGGTTCTTAACATTACACTATAAATGTATACTCTAAAGCTACTTTTATGTTTTGTGCAAACTTATTTGTGCAATTCTGAACAAGAATACTGCCAGCCATACACTTTTTAAGATAACGTGATAACATGCAATATATTATCTTATCAAAATAATACGTGATAACATGCAATATATTATCTTATCAAAATAATTTGAATTTCAACAGATTCCTGCAGCTGATTGCCAATTACAAAAAAAAAGAAATAATAATAAGTGCAATAATATATATTAGTTCAGGAAGAATACAAAAATGAATTGTTATGCTAAAGTTTCGAAAGTGATGTGAAACAATCGTGGTTTCTTATAATATGGAAATTACCAGTAACATTAAGTGTCAATTTATATGTTGATTGTGAAAAGACCGATTGTATTAAGATAGCTTATTAATAATAGGATTTGTCTCATCTTTTTAAATAAGTATTAAGAAGAATTTGCAAACCGGATAACACATAATTATATAATTTTTTCATTACTTTTATTCAGATAGTATTTTCTTTCGGTTTCATATTTGCTTAGGAAGTCCAAATTATACATAGATTTATATAAAATATTTGTTTAACCAATTCATAAAACCTCCGTAGGAGTAAAGTGTTGATTTATAAAACGCTTGTTCATAACAATACCCTCATCTCCGACTGACACGTTGGTTTAACAGTATTTCTTAGACGATGAATTTCTGAATAAAATTTTTTAAAAAGCTTGGTTGCTGACTTTTTTTACAACATTCTCTCAACTCTTTAACAAATAATGTTTAAAAAGCTCAGAAAACACATGCTTTTTTATTTTTTGGCGATTATAGTTATGCGGATACAGTTTAAGGCCCAAAATGAGCTCGTATATAATTTTGACATTTTGATAAAATTGAATTAAACATAAATTCTGTTTTCATTTTTATCTGTGTTTTTAATCTTACTTTGACATTGCACTAGAACTAAAAATTGCAATTCACATTTTTTATTATTTTCAAAAAGTGTTTTTTAAAATTTCTTAGACCGTTTTCATATACCAAGTTTTTACAGACATTAAAATGAGATAGGGCACAAAATGGGCGCAATTTAATGAAACTTTTCTAATATGTTACAATAATAACTCTAAGTAACATGTACGTAACATCAATGTAACACATATAAAGGCTTTAACCCTAAAGGTTACTTATATGTGTTTTGAAATCAATCGTAAAAAGTAAGTAAAAATGTTCAGTACAATCCCAGTGGCGTAACATTTGTAACAATTAATAAGGTTACACAGATGTTACAAGGTTGTTACATAGTTGTTACAGCATTGTTACAAATGTTACGAGAGTTTTGAAAATTTCACAGATAAGAAATTCACATGCGTTACGTAGGTGTTACTTAGTGTTTACGCTTGTAACAAATGACAATAGTTTCGTTAAATTGCGCCCAGCAAATGTATCTATTTGTACAGATTCAGTTTTTTATGATTTGATCTGATCTTTTTTTTCTTACTTTGTATTGCACTATCACTAATGTTGATAAAGGACAAGCAGCTACATTTACTTTAAAGCGAATATTGATGAATTATATGCCATAAATTGAAATAACAATCAGAGGTTATAATTTAAGTATGCAATCATATCACCTTCATGTTTCCAATAAATTTCTTTCGTAAACGTTTTAACAATACCAGAATGGCTAAGATGGAGACAGTAGTCTGCCTTCTCTTTAGATATAGTTTATTTAGAATCAACCGAAAGAGCAAAAATTGGGCGATATCTTTGACAGTTTTATGTCTTATTATCAACACCTATTTTGGAAGAACATGTATCGTCACAAAATGTTTACATGCAAATAAAATTAATTCAATGCTTTACAATTTATTTACAGTGCAAAGTAGGATCATGAAAATCTCGTTTTGATGAGACCAGGTGATGAGAAATTGAAATATTACATTTTGCAGTGCCATTGAGAGCAGTTTTAATTAAAAACGTGGGCACACAATATTTGAACATTTTCATAATTTAAGAGTAATTGTGCATGCTATTATAGAAAATGCTTTCAATAAAGGTACTTTCTTTTTTATCTAATAAGTCGTTCATGAATAGAAGTACTTGTAAAAAAGTGAACTAAAAACGATGTTATGTTATGATTAGGTAATCATAAATTATTTAAAGTTTGAAAATATTTTAAGACGATCACATCAACTATAATAAAAGACCAATATAAGGTAACACAGAAATGTCAATTAGGGGGACAAGTGAAGGCTTTAATATATTTTAAAAAATATATGCTAATACAATTCATAATGTGTACGAACATTTTTGATCATTTCCTTAATGGAATATCTGGAAAGTTTTAATATTTCCATGCTATTAAACGTGCATGAATTTAATTAACAAAGCGCTCAACTGCTCTATAGTGTTAATTTTGAATAAATGTTAAATTTTTGAACATCGAAAATCTTAAAGTTTTTTATGTGGATTTCACAGTTATATTCTCTCTGTTACAGACATTCAAATATATCATAAAAATGTTAGAGACTCTATAAAAATATACCAACAAATTTAAATCTCAATCTAGGAAAACAAAGGATTATAGCATGTGTTCGGTCTTTTTTAAATTTAATATTTCATAACTATGACATGAGACAAATAACAGAAATGTATTCATTCTGTTACAACTTTAAGAGGCTTAAATTTTATCCCCATAAATACGACCCTGTTTTATTTGTTCGTTGATTGACATGATATTTGTTTAGATACAACTACAGAGAAATAGATCTTTGATAGAAATGAAATTATCAGAACTTGTCCAATAGACACAGAAATAAATTAATAAATAAATAAATGAATGAATGAATATAACTTATACAGACCACATTTACTGTATCTACAAGCTCTGATATTATTTTGTATTATTTTGCTTTGACTATTTCATTCACGTGTCACACTAAATATTTAGTAGTTTGTGTATCAGATTTAAATTATCGAAACTTAATGCAAATAACTGCATTATAAAGTTATGTTTTCGTTAATACAATGTTGTTGGTTATGATAAACCTTCGTTTTACTTTGATTTGCAGCGGTTTGCTGTATACATTATAGTTGATTTATTAAAGAAACAAAAATCTGGAAACAAAATGATCACTCGGAAGCATTTATCACAACAAAATTACACGAGAATTGCAGACTCGGTTTGATTGAGTCTGTACATGAGGGATAATGAATACGTGCAACATCCATCACGCCCCCTAGTACCGGCTTGAGCGGTACTCAATTCTCAACACTTAATAGTGCTGGCATCAATGATCTCGAAGGACCAGAAAAGGCCCATTGTATCTGAGAAATGCTTTCATTTCTATTTTTCAAAAACTTTTAATTTTCGATAATTTGTTACAGTTTCCAAAAAGAATACTCATTTGCCACAAAGATGAATTACCTTTTGCTTATTTTGCTCATTTTGCAATTGATATAATTATAGTGAATAAGTATTTTATATAGCATTCAAAATACTACTTTGTTTACATTTACTACCTTAATGACACATTACTGCACGTTCATTGCTATTTTCTTTAGAAGCTTTACTTTTAACATGCTCGAAATCCATAACTAAAACATTATTAAACGTTTAAGATTTCTATAGAATTAGAAATATATGGATTTCTGAGGAATAATGTGCCTTTAAAGTGATCGTTTTGTACATGTGAATGTCTCTTTTTACGTTGTTTATTAAAGTATGCTATATTATTTCCTAAGAATGTTGCAAATAAAATATATCTATATTCTATTTATTACATCACATGATTTAATTTAAAAGCTAGCAAAACAAATTATAATAACAGAGACAAATTCGGAAACCACTTTTGAAAATGAAAATTGAATTTGATGCAATTCATAAATAATCGTTGCCAAACCAAATAATATTCTCTTTTCATATAAAACTAAAATGTTTCAATTTATATGTTAATTCCAAATAGATTGCTTTTATATAAAATAATAATAGATTCAAAAGGCTGTTCCATTCTTTTTCATATAGATATGAAACAAGAAGTATCTTTAAAAAGATACTCGGCCGAAGTCAAACTTGTTAACTTGCATAGGATAAGCTACTACTAACCATGCTAACCGCAAACAAACTTTTATTCGTCCTCAATAGTTTTATTTCAGTTCATTTTTACCCGCAATGTTTTCCCCATTAATTGTTATCTTAGATTTAAACAATATTACTTACATTATTTGATTTTAATCAAAATTGAATTTGATTTGAGTAGGAATTTATAATAAAACAAAGATTAAGTAGATACTGTACACTTATTCGATGGAGAATTTTGCAACTGTAAATTAGCCGAAAGTTCGTTTCAATCGTCTTTTGCCCGGTTCGAGAAGATAATATAATCCCTAGAACAGCTTAGAAGAGAAACCCAATCGAACGCAAAACTATCAAAAGGGCGATCTGTCATATTTAATTTCATATATTTATTGAAAAGCTGTTAGAAACATCTAGAAAATATCATTATTGTGTTTTTACATTTATTCTGACTTATATCTTTTTCCAACACTTCTTGCCATCGCGCAATCGAACAGACCTCTACCTATAACGGAAGCTCTTCTAAAGTATCAATCGAATAGGCTATTAGTGTTAAAATGAGCAATGAAAATTCTGCCTATATTCATTTCTTTAGTGTTAATTTTAGCGGAAGTCAAGGTGAAATCAGACGGCCTTTGGCCAAAAAAGTGAGACTGGGCAGCACTTTAAATTTCTTCGCTACATTATTTTATCAATTCTTTACACTTTCTATACAAAATTGAATCTTTGACACTATCTTCACACATCAGTATTAACCTACCGGATGTTATTTATTAAGCAAAGTTTATAGTAACTACGTGTATTTAAAAAAATAAAACCAAAATTTCGGAGAAAAAACGCAACACGAAATTTACTCTGATACAGGCTTTTAAAAATCGCATTTAAATATAACGATATATCAGATTATAATTTTCCTTATCAAGGAAAACATTAATGAGGAACATTACAATTTACGATAATTCAAAGTATGTTTTTTGCATGTTACTTTCAATAACTTGTACGTTGGATTACTACTCTTATATTTGTTGCTTACATTTGATACCATACTAACAATACGAATCACTAAGAAGAATGATCCACACACCAGAAGCTCATTATTTAACACTTGGCATGACTATCACTATTTTGCTTATACTCATGCTCTAAGAATTTTGAAAGAACAATACTTGAGACCATAAGCATATACTCCAATATTAGAATTTTGACATTAATAGCTTAAACAAACAGGTAATAGTTATAATAAAAACCTTGTAATAAGATATTGTCTTTAGTGAAAAGATTGCATTGAAAGGTAAGCCGACTTACAAAAACATATGATACAATGTTTTATTAGAAATAAAGTAATAATTTTTACATTTAAAATTAATTAATTAAAAACTCAGAATTCTGAGAAGTACATAGTCGATTTAATTGCAACACAATGTCAATGCCCTCTGCAGTACATATCACAGATATATACAGGTAAAACAACTATTTATTTTTTATAAGTTTACATCTTTATTTAATAGATTCTTTACTTAATATTTACTTATGTCTGTTACTGTTTATTATGAAGTAATTAATCTTATTGCCATTGAAGTAATGAAAAAAATGGTCTAGAACAAATATTTGTATACATCAGCATCCTTTTTTCAAGTAACAGTTTATAAGAATATCCAAATGAAACATTTTTGTTTTAATATAAATATTTGAAATGCTTAAAGACAATGTGTCCATTGAACAGAAATATAACTTAACATGTATCTCTTATGACATCATTTTTCTTCAGGAATGAACTTCAGTTTTAATATTATTTTTTTAGTAGTAATATTATTATACCAAACATGTACTTGCATTAAGGTATTAATAAAGCATTAAAAATTGTAACGAATTATATGACACAAATGGCATTTGTTTCTAATGCCTGTAATGTCTCCTTTTATGTGTCGTTTTCCTATATCACATCGCCGACAAATATTAGAAACAATTTATTAAACAATGAAACGTTTGCTTCTAAAGCAATACAATAGTGATGTGTAGATCGTTAAAGATTGCAACGTCATTTTATCAGTGCTACATATCTTTGATTAAGATATAAAAGATATTTCAATTGTATTGATGAGTAAGTTGAAGCAGAGTATGATAGTTATGTGGTTTGTGTCACATCATTCTCTGGAGGGTAATTGTTTGAGCTATTCTAATGTTATTTATGAATTGGTTGCAAGAACACTGTTGGATGCGTAAAGTTTGTGTTCCATACATACTTGTAAACAATACAAAATATGTTACAAGCCTATTTGTTATGCTTTTATCTATTTTATTCTATAGCAATCTATTTTATGCTTTTTCGTAACGTGTGGTATTGCAAGATGGAATGTCCATACGTTTATATGATTTGAACGCTGTATTTAATTAAATAAAAGTTATTTTACTTTATTTTCAACAGGGTAATCTTAATTTTAGAATGCAATTCATTATCCTCTTGTAATGAAGTGGATTTCAACAGATAGTCTTGCAGACGGTAGAAGAATGATTGTTTTGTTCGTTTGTTTGTGCTTTGTCGCTTATTTAAGGAAAATTAGATATTGCTTATTTCTTGTACTTCAAAATACTTTTACTGTTTACAATCCTGATATAACTACAAATAGTTAGTAATTCAAATATGACCAAAATGCTTCTTAAATTAATATTACCTTCCACGTTAAGTTTTAGTTTCAATGTTTGTTACGAAAAGAAAAGCAATTTGTAGTTAGATAAAGAGCGTTATGTTATTATTATTAAATACATTTACTAGGGAAAAATATAAATCTCAATGACGCGTGAGTAATTTTCTTACAAACATTTTCTGGTCAGAAATGTTTTCTCCTTCATATTCTTACCAAGGTTTGTAAAACTTTCCAAGTACAAAAGTACAGTTGAATTAAATAGATTTTTCATTTTACAAGCAAAATTTATCAAAGAAACATATATCTTGTTTAAATAAATATTTTACTATGTTTGGTTGTATTTAGAGAACTGAATGATTCATTAGCACATTGTTAAACGCTTTTATAAAATTATAAGAGATTTATTTAACATTTTAATGAAACAAATAAATTAGTCCCTAAAATGCTTGATTATGGATGGAACTTAGTAAAAATACATTAGTTTGAAAAAAGTGTCTGCACTTTCATTTCATATTTATATATAAGTATGATTATTTACTTTAAAAAAAGATAACGAGAAAAATAGAATCAAATATTACGTGGTCCTTAAACGTCTCGTAGGAGTTCTTCAAAGTCCAAAATGTCCTTGCAAATCACGTCTCAAATTAATCAAGAATACCTACATATAACACGACAGTAATGAAATCATGTTATGAATCTCTCTCCTTAAACTCTTTGACAAGTCTATCTGTATATATGTCTTCTACTCTGTGGCTTCAGCTGGTCACAAATATAAAGATAATCTCTCACAAATAAGGAGCGTAAAATTAATGACTATTGCGGATGTACATTTATAAACATTTTCATGACCTTCAGACGCAAGCTCTTATACAAGTAAAAAGGTTTCTACCAAATCATTTTACATTAATTATTTACTACAACTATCTTGTTAAATAGTCAGTCGCGTAACAGTTATTACAGTCGTAAAATGTCTGAGATATCGTTAATATTTTACAAAATTAAATCAATAATAGGAAACGATATAAGCAACTGAACATTATTTTAGTGTTTCTATAAGAACCATTGTAAGTAATTATAGTACAACATCAACTTGAGTTTTAATTATACCCTTCACTTGAAGTATTGAAGAGACGTTGTTACGTTGATAAATACCAAATAAATAGGCTGACTGATAAATAGCCATCCAATCAACTTCCTGTTAAACTAACATAAAAAACAAACAAAATATGTGATTACTTTAACTATGACGCAGTCAAATACACCTTAAGATCTGCTATAAATTAATTTTTATTAATGAAACCATATACTTATAATGATAATGAAACAAATCTATAATATTTCAAACTTTTAAGAATATTAAAATAGGGTTGAAATGAATTTTCTCCTAACAATTAAAATTTAATGCGATTATCTTGCGAAATAAAAATTGCCAATGTGATTTATTTAATAAGTAAATTTGTGACACTTTTTTACCAAATTCAGGTATTAATAACGAAATTACTGCTAATTCACTTATATTTTTCTTCTGAATTTTCTTTGAAAATACATGTCATTTATTTTACATAAAAATGACAACCAACGCTGAGGTCAATCGTTTAACATCGGCTTATCTCGGGATGGTATCGTGATGATCATTCTCTTTCGTTTTGGTTTCGGCAGTTTTCGGATACCTATTTTAGTATACTTTTCTCATGTGAGAGAAAGTTGTCCACTGTGACGTCATTATTTCATAAGATGTCAATATATCACCTTAAATATGTCCATTAGGGTCCGTTAATTTTTATTTCAAAGTTACATGCTGATCTAGAAAACAAACAAAAAAATCGTTTTTTGAATGTTTTATAAGATTTGAATTTTTTTCTCGACTGATATTATGCGGATATGACAAAGCCGAATCGCTCATGTGTAATTTTCCAAGACAGATTGTTAAGTCAGCATTGTATACTTGTTCAAATGCGAATCAGGATCAAAACCTCCATATATAAACGGAGCTAGACTTTGTGAATATTTCAAAATAAAAGTCACAAATATTTCGATTTTCCGTTTTTACAAATCGCTATAAAGCTTGATTCACAAAACAAATTTATTCTATTAATATCATTATTCTGTAAATAAAAAATAGGTTTGTAGCAAATTTTTCTTATTTTCTTTTTCATATTACTCCAAATCATTTTTCTATATTATAGAGAAAAACGGAAGAAACCTGGGGAACACTCAAAACGACAAAATAAAAAATGTTGCAAGCTCGGTAACATTGAACCTGCTCATAAACGGTAGTGGTAATTATAAGCTGAATTTAACATCTCAACATGGAAATAGTGAACATTTATACAGATACAAATATTTTCGTGAACTTATTGATTTGTTTTGTTAATTCATCTATCTACTGTTTGAAAATCCTTTATTATATATTATGTTTATTTCCTTAAAAACTTTCTGACAAGCCTGTGTACACATTATTCCTTCTAATCAACTAAACAAGCATTAAACTTGATACAATTTCTCAGCATGAAATTTTTTAATTATGATTAGAAATGGGTTTTTGAATTGTGTCACATATTGCTTAATTTAACTGTACATTCCTAATAATAATATCAGACAATTATAATTAAAATATTTGAAAGTGAATGTGATATTTTCTGCAAAACATGTCTTTGAAGATGCTACAAATTCTAATCACATCACGCAAATTGTGTCTCGAAATAACTTAAAAGACCATCATATATCACGGCAGAAATGAAATCATGTAATAAATCTCTTTTCCTCGACTCCTTGACAAGTATAATGTGTGTATATTAATTCCACATTTCTCAGTTATAAATAACACTACTGTCTCACAAAAAGTAGCGTATGTTTGGTTGCTTGTTTCTTGCTTTGGTTTGAAGGAGCACCAACACAGTACAGGTCATATGGTGCCTGAAATGAGAAAGATGATTTTGGCTAACCTCGTATTATTTGTACCAGTATTTAATATCTGGGAAGATTTAAATTCATATTCAAGTTATTTCATATGATCAATTTCAACAGAAATAGGGACGGTAAGGTAACGTATCTGATGAAATATATTAAGGATTGATTGATATTAATTATAAAATCTTCCAAGTGGTATCCTAAGTTTAACTGTGTAGACGTTCATATGTATATATACATTATATTTTTAGAATGATGGTTTTGTCTATCACCCTTCAGACATCGCCAATTATATAAGTAAATTGTCTCCTACCGAGCTGTTTCAAACTAATTTTCTGCCACTATCTTATTGGGTAGTCAACAGTTGAACAGTGATTACAGTCATAAAATGTCTGAGATTTACATAAAAATAAGACAACAATTATTGAAAAGAGACAAAAATAGCAAGTGTATATCATGTACTTTCTAGAAGATATAAATATAAGTGGGTTCTAGTGAAAACAACAAATTTATTGACAATTAGTGTCATTGAAATTAACAAATGTCGATTTTTGCTGAGAACAGAATAAAATAGGATCCACTTTTCAACTTTTACGGAGACAAGAAATGAATCCAAAAAATTACACAACATACGAGGGTAAGAACTCTAGAAACGATTTTATCAGGTAATATCTTGTAATTACAAATATTAAGCAAAAAATATGCGAAATGAAATGGAAAGTCGACTAACAAATTACAGTTCTTTCAAATATAAGAACATTGCTTCGGATTAATTTGTTATCTCGCGTGGTATCGTTTTAACAAGTAGACAGCTATTATAGGAGTCATTTAAAGTGACGTAAACTGTATCGGTTCACTATGTAATGAAAGCCTTAAAAAGATCTTGAGGAAAAATAATCTTTCGAAAGTATTTATCGCAAAAAATAACATGAAAATTGCAGACTTTGCCTGACTGTGTCTGCACTCGAAGGATAAAGAAAAAGTGCAACACTCTCCACGTACCCCAAGCACGGAATCGAGCCGCACTTAAGTTTCAACACTCAAAAGTGCCAAAGGACATAGAAGTGAAGTCTGAGGTAACTTAAGAATTCCCCGAAACGCCCGACGGTATCTTATTTTCTTGGCATGTCTGAAGGTATTACATTTATGTAAATATCAAGAAAATTGATAGCGATAAAGAAGTTTAATGTCGTATAAAGACAACAATTTTGAAACCTGAAAATTAAGCACTTTAAGTGTAGAGAGTTTGTTTTGAAGCAAAATAAAACCGCATGCTTTATTTGTCATCAAAGGGAAAAAATGCAAAACCAACAAATTGCATTTTTTTGAAATGGAGAGAAGTAAAGAATCCCTAAAGAACGCACAAGACGACATAATTGAAATTGTTGCAGGCTCGATTTGATTGATTAATTTAATTTTAGTTCGATTGTGTTGGAAGCTTTAAGCTTATTGAAACACTTCCCAATCTGTTCCGGGAACCAACCAATACTAAGCAATAAGTATAAAGTTTCTTGCTCACTGAAACAACGGCTTGCCCCTGGCGGCATTTAAACATACGCGGTCAGCAATCCTCAGATCCTGAATAACTTTATCTTATTTGAAAAAACATGTTGATATAAAAAAGTTACTGTCAAAGGAAATGAGAAAATTAATCATCTGAAAATCTGAGACTTTTCATTTACATATAAATTGAAGAATTATCTAATTTACATGTCTAGATATATTTCAATTATGCAAACTGCACATATGGCATCTTGCACGAATGGGAAAATAATGGTTTCAAGTAATGAAATGTTAGAAAATGAAAGAGTTGCAAGCAATTTACCACTTCATTTGCATTCGGAAGAAATAAAATGCACAATATTTCAGCTATGATGCAAGAAGGTTTTGTTTTCAGTCGAGCAGGTCTTCAGCTGAGGAGGACCAGCAGTATGAGCGTATAGTTTACAATGTTTTATTTTTCAATCACTCAAAATGTTTTTCAAATACGGTATTCATTAACCACTAAACCTCTAAGATATACAACAATTACCTGTTGTATCTATGGCAATTATATAAATAATATAAACCTAAATGAATGTCAAAGAATGTCTGGGTTGTGCTGACGAAACATTATTATAAAAGTACTACGTTATATGCTGATTGTCCCGCTGTGTTAGCAATAAACTTTACAGCTTTAATCAGAAACTTATCATTACGATCTGCCAGCTCCCGTGGAAACAATTACGCACATTTTTACTTTCCTGAACAAATAAACTCTAAAGATAGATACTGATTCCTAATATGCCAATAACATTATTAGATTATATAGAAGTACTTTGATGCATCAATTGAAAAAAAAGTTTAAGGCTGAATTAAGATGCTGATATTCCTAACTCAAACAATATATGTAATAGTACATAAGAAATAAGCATATATATCCCTTTGTCATGCAAATATAAATAAAACTCATGAGAAAAGTTCAAACCAAATTCAGCCGCTATTGTCACTTCCTGTCACATAATGTATTGCTACTGGTCAAGCTGCTCATCAAATAGAAGAATTGACGACTTTAATTTTGCCAGTTCATGTTAAATGTTGAATTCTGCTCAAGCCGGTGCTGGTGGGCGTGACGACAGCTTGCAATTACCGCTACAATCCACGAAGAGGCTCATTCAAATCGAACCTACAACATTTTCAATTTTGTCGTTTTGAGAGTTCTTCAAGGATTATGTTTTTCTAATTGCCAAAAAGCAACAGATGAAACAGGGGGTTCAATAAGCCGATGAGTAAAATAGGGAAATAAAGAATCCCTAAAGAAAGCCCGAAATACGACAAAATTGAAAATGTTGCAGGCTCGGTTTGATTGAGCCTGTTTATGGACGGTACTGGAAAGTGCAAGTAACCGTCCATGCCCCCCCTAGCACCGGTTTAAGCAGAATTCAACATTTAAACACGACAAATGGTGAAATTTTGAATATAGTGACATCCGCAGATGTGTTTATACGGCGATTATCATGGAACCTTTAATGTGACACAGTAGTGCCATTCCATGAAAGAGAAATGAAAGTATTTATGAGACATATTTTGCCTTTAACCAATAAACGGCCTTTTTGTACAATTGAGAATCGTTTTGTCTTAATTTTAGACACAGGTTATGTAGTACGAATATTGCAAGCTTCAAACTAATCCACTGACGAACGGACGTATTGCCAACTTTTCTATATTAAAAAAAGTGTATGCATAAACTATGTTGTCCGTAGTTATTGCATGTAAGGAGTGAAGGTAATACAAATAAGTATTTTAACTCGATCAATACAAATACCCTTGATTAGTTGTTTAATTTGTGCATTTACATACAACTTGCATTACTTTACAAGCACTTGTTTATATCAGTTAGGCATCAGACATTGTTTGTGTGATATTTTTGAGAGGAAATTGGAAGAACCACTAAATTGTTATATATAGTGACACAAAAAACTGTTCAACATTATTTTAGGATGTAATTTTCGTAGCAGGAATAGAACAAAAATCACAGGGTAATGCACTTCTGAAATGTGCTGACAGCTGAAAAATTATAGTATGAACTTCAAGAGAACAAAAATTTCAATCACAAATGAAAAATAAAAATCGGAAGCGCCATGTGTTAACATAAATTCAAAAGACATATTTTCATAGATGTTATTTATTTTGTTTCTCATTTGATCTGAATAAATGAGAGAAATAAGAAAAATAATGATTTAAAAAAAACCAAAGAGATATAAAGAGAAGTTTATGTCATAAGAGGCGTATACTAGGATAACATATAAGCATTATGCAGATTCAAAACTACATCATTCCCCTTGTTGCTGAGAGGTTGCCTTTAAGGTTTACGGCATCAGACGTGCAGCCAACATTTATTCCTGCGTGATCAAAAGAGGCGACACTACATGGGTTCGAATTACTTGAGTCTATGCATTTCTTAGGTCCAGCAGGTGAGGTGGTTAACATCCGAGGTTTCCCAAAATCATCTTTCCTGTTTTGGCACCATATGACCTAAATTGTATTGGTGCGCGATGAAACCAAAGAAAACAAAGAAAATAACATTGTAGCAATTATTCAAACTTACCAATACCCCCATAAACAGGCTCAATCACACAGAATCTGCAACATCAATTTTACAGTTTTGAGCTTTCTGTCCGATGTTTCTCTATTTTGTGAATAATCTTTGAACTTCATAAAAAGTACGATTGCAAGAAATGTGTCATTTTTCAGACAGCCTCGAATACATATCTTTGTTTCCATGCCAATATGACAAATGTACAAAGGCTTTTATGTTTCCACAATACCATAAAATGTAAATATATATTCTTTTATAAAGAGCAATTGATAATCTTACAATATTGGTAGATTATTAACCTTTGGATATATATGTTTTGAAGGTCAAGGTTTGAAATGAATTTTCATATTTGTGAACAGGTAGATATTTTAACAAATTGTTGTTATAATGGATAAAATATATTACAAAAAATATCATAATTATAACTATGTTTTTATTGTACATTAACTCCTATTTCTGTGATAGGAAAAAACGTAAAGCACAATAAAAAAAAATGTCTAATATCTGTTATGTAATCATTTATAATAAAGTATGTTTAAAACAGTTTTTCCACAACAATGTTAGGTCTTACGGCTAATAAATGAAAACGTGACATTGTTTTAAAAGTTTGTTATATTTCATTGAAAATTGATATTGAAAATATATTTTTTAAGCATTTAGATTAATGTATTTCCACATTATAATGTACTATGTACAGTCAAGTCAAAAATACAATTATGTTCTGGTCTGTTCTGTTTTAAATCCATCGAACAAATGCATAGCTCTTTATACAATATTTTGTAACAGAAAAATATAGATCCGTCTCCTAAATCTTTAAAAATTGTATGATTTAATACAAAATACGATTATCTAGCATTGAAACAGAACAATGTGGTATACACATGTTAAGCTTCTTCTAGCTGTATATTTGGAAATGTAAAGTAAATGTTCTACAGTGTAAATGACTTTTTTATTCTTCCTTGAGCAATCCATACACATCCATAAAAACATATACAAAGCGCTTTTGATTTTTGCATAAATCATTTCTATTTAATATGTTCCCTGGAACAAACATAAGAAAAATAGATATTTAAGTCTTGCCAAATAAGTAAAACATTATTTCTATTTTGTGGTGAATGATGAATGAGCTCTTATATATTCAAATGATAGTCTGAAACAATAATGAAAAGATGTATCCATAAAAGCTTTCTTCCTTCAAATGAGTCAATAAGAAAGTTCACCGAGATTCAGCAAAATTAATAATGGATTGAAAGAGAAGCTTTGCTTTGCTTTCATTAAGTTTTACAAAAAGCTACAGATAATATGAATTATCTAACATAGAGGTTTAGACGACCCGATGCCGTTATAATTAGAAGTATGTATTAAGAACCTGACCAATGCTCATCACACCCATAATTGTATATAAAAAAAGAATTAAAAATTGAAAGGCAATCAAGGAACCATAGATCCCTATTCTGACTTATAATAGATTTAACCATAAACACCGACACGTGTTCTTTTGTTGATGAAGTTGTTATTGTAATGTACTGTTACAATTTTATACTTTAATGTTAGCTAAGTGACGGTATAGATGACCGATTTATATACATATATTTTAAGCTTTGTGCCTCCAGATGAGCCGTTTCTTTTCTTTTCTTGTATTTTAAGCTTTGTGCCTCCAGATGAGCCGTTTCTTTTCTTTTCTTGTTTCCCCCCTTTGTTTTGGTTTAAATTAACTTTGAAAAAAATGTAATAAAATTAAAAGAAAAGTAAAATGTTTACATTGCAAGGAATAATGCAATGAATATCTAATTCCGAAGTATTTAACGCATTTCTACTTCGTGACTGTCGGAGTAAGGGTTATTTTTCATATTTTGACCTTTATTTGGTAATTTTTCATCGCGTGACAATATTTTACTTTTACCGCTTAAAACGACCTTCTGCTATATATGGGAACTGCCTTTCGCTCTTTTTTCAATACAACACAAATTTAAAGCGGAGTGTAAGTTCCCCTGTCATGATGAAAATTAGAATGAATCCGGAGGCATATTATTCTAATGCCCTTTGTGAAACAGAATTAATTCATAAAATAAATAACAACGGACATCTAAATATTGAAATGATCTTTTTTGTGAATAGACAGGGGAAAGGAACTGCAATCAAAATACTTTTCAGGTTATTATTAGTCGTAATAATGAATATTTGTGGAATGTTAGTGTTGGAAATTGAGTTCCGGTCAAGCCGGTGCTAGGGGACTAAATGATGATGCACTTTTTCAATATCCTACATGTACATACTCAATAAAACCAAGTATGCAATATTCTTTTTGTTGTGATAAATGCTTCCTCGGGTTCACCCTTCTTCAAGATTGTTTTTTGTTACCCACACACGATAATTTCATTGCCAATTGATAATATCGTTAAATCGGACAATAATCTGCAATTTCCAATATTTTAATTATAGATTAATTCCATGCAATTAATGACAAAAAGCCAATCATACATTTATTATGAAATGCTCTAATAAATTACTTATTTTGTCCGTTTTGCTTATTAAATGAGATTTATCAATTTGCATATCGTTCTAAATTTGTGGAGAACAAATGCACTGAATAAATATTTTAATTCTATGTTATTTACTTAGAATGTATAATGTCTTTATTTCCTAAATATGTTTGATATACAGTGGAAATTTTTCTTTATTTGAGCTATATTAATTCATAAGCTTGACATGGAAATTGGACTTGCTTATTCATTATACATGTACTGATAAAACGACAAAAAAAAGCAAAAAACAACAAACACAACAACAAACACAAACACAAAAAAGAAACAAGACTTGAAGACTACAAGAATATGTTTATCTTAATATATTACCCAAAATGCATTCAGTATTTCAAATGTCAGATACAAATAAAACTTAAACATAAATTTAATGTCGATACACGAGAATTTCGCACACATCACCAGAAATATTTGATATGATTATGAATCACAAAAACCATTTTATCAACATCTTTTGGTAATTTAAAAATATATCGATATGAAACTTAGTCTTCACGTCGGTAGCGACAATTTGATTGGACCATCAATTTTTGAAATAGAATAACCAATTTATGAAATAGAATAACCAATTTATTTTGCTGGCAGTCTCATAACTCTTGGCAATTATAGTTTCAGACGAAGCGATTAATCAAATCTATCACCACTTACTTATACGTTTAGTAATAATCAACTACCTTCAAATAAGATACTGAATAAATATTTAACGAAATTATTCAACAAACCTCTTAAAAAACACAAACATTCTATGAAATTTTAAGTTCTAACTTAAATTGTATGACATGGTATTTTTCTTTTTTTGCATATAATAACTGCAGAAACCTTTAAAATAACCAAATCACGTTTTCAAAGTTCAAACTTGAATGGTAAAATGTGTTTACAGTGCGGTATGAATTCGTAACATTTAATATTTGTCTTAATACTCACTGTGACTTTGTATTCAAAATATTTTCTGATGATGATTTTCTTTTTGCCAAACAGATATTTCTACATTTGATCGAACAGTGATGAATGATATGTCATAAACTGAATTAACTGTTTCAGATAATAATAAAGGCATGTATTCATATTACCTTCTTTTTGCCAAAAGAAATAATATCTAAAGTGCTCTTTGTGTTTTAACAATAGCAAAGTATATCTGGACAGAGACAGGCGTCTGCCTCCTGGAAATAAATAATTGACTTTAAGTATGACTAGAAATTTTACCCAAAGAGCAAACATTTCTGAAACTATTCGTTTTTTATTTATTGGCCAATTATACCTCTAAAAGTAAATCATCTTTATTTCTCAAAAACTTTTATTTTTAGTATATTTCTACAGTTTCCAAAACAGAAACTCATTTGCCACATAAATGAACAATTATCTTTTCCTAATGTTGTTACCAGAATGTAAGATGATAAAGTAAAAATAAGTAGCTATTACTGTAAATACTTTTCAATTTTACATGAACATTTTGTTCACCTAGATATAACGATTCAATGAGATTTATTAAATGATGTATTGGAAAAATGATAACAATAAAATATTAAAAGCATATTTAACATCAATTTGAAAGCAATGTCAATCCTATCCTGCAATTCCCATACCGAGATGTTTTTCACGATCAAGCAGTTAGATCAATCATGCTTTGATGTATTGATATGTTATTGTTTAATGACTACCTTTTTATCAAATCAAACATTCCCTGAAGTCATCGACATATTACGCTTCATTAAAAATTATTATTTGTACTTGCGACGTTGTGACCTTGACATTACCAGCAATATAAAACAATTTCAGTTTAGTAGCATTCAAAGTTACGCAAACAATTGTTTATTTAAGATAATCTATATGTAAGTTGTTAATAATGATCATACATGCTTTAATTAGTGGATTCTGAGAAATATTTAAGACAGGTATATTAAGGACAAATTGCGTTGTTATTCAAAGTCAAAACAAAGTAAAATAACCATGCAATATCTCGTCAATTGCTATAAGTATTAACTTTAAAATATACATATCACTCTCCCAATATCTATATGAAAAAAAAAAAACCGCATATTTTAAGAGAAATGGTGCGTGCACTTTAATATTACGATTGAGCTTTTTACCATAAAAAGAGATTGTATTATAATGATGCATTCAAATATATAAAACTTAACTGTAAACTGTAAGCACTCCACACAAAAAGAATATATTCAAGCCTTTTACCCCTAAGCAGAAACTTATCAAGCACATTGCCTTAACTTTGCAAGGTTTTTATTACCTTTATAAACGCACAAATGGGCACCTGTGTGGAACCACCGTCATAAAACTGAAATATTAAAGTAAAACTAATAGAATTTTATAATTTATGAACCATCGATATTGTTATTAGAATTTTTACATTAGGTATGTAAAAAAGACCAAAACAAGTAAAACAGGAAACGAAGAAAACGTCAGTCTTACTTATTAAGTATTAATAAGTCGGTTAATTTTTTGAGAATTAACTTTATCCCCATAAATACAAACTTGTTGTATCTGTCATATCATTGACCTGTTATTTGTTTAGATACGTTTCAGGGAAATCGGTCTATGATGGGAATGAATAAAGTATCCAAATAAGAAAAGTCAGTCTTAGCTATTAGCGTGCGTTTCGTTTCAATTTATATGCGAATTGCGACAAAGGAGAAATAACAGAAAAAACCTAGATTGTTTTACAATTTTTTGAGAATTATTTCCTATTATTCAATCATTAATTTGTTTTCTTTGAATTCCTTATCAGTTTCAAATTATTTAAGTGATTAGCCTGTCCGTGCTCTGCCTTGAGCCCTGTCCTGTTTTAGTTTGGGGTCCGCCTGGGCTCCTTGCCACTGGTTCTTATTGCTGGGTCATGTGGGGGTTTGCGTTCATTGAACGCCGCATTTCGTTGTTGATCTTGTTTATCATATTTTAATAACTTTATTTGAGGAATACAAGAGCTATTAGCGTGCGTTTCGTTTCAATTTATATGCTAATCGCGACAAAGGAGAAATAACAGACACACATTTAGATTGTTTTACAACTTTTAGACAATTTAACTTTATCTCCATATATATATACAAATTTGTTGTATCTGTCAAATCGTTGACATGTTATTTGTTTAGATACGTTTCAGGGAAATCGGTCTATGATTGGAATGAATAAAGTATCCAAATGAGAAAAATTAAAAGAAATACATATTTATATTTTTTGTCATTAGGCATTGTTGTTATTATTGTTTCATCAAGGTAATTTATGAAACTATATATGGAATCGTGTTTAATTCTGTAAATAGACACTTATGTTAAGACATTGCCCCCGTTCATTACTTCAGTGTTGGTATTCTTCACCTTCGGGATCATTGAGTCCAGCACTTTAAAGTGTTGAGAATTGAGTACCGCACTTTTTCATAATCCCTCATGTACAGACTCAATCTAATCGAGTCTGCAATTTGTATGTAATCTTGCTGTTTAAATTTTTTTTCAAGATATTTATACATCACAACAACAGGTGTTAAGTGTCAAGGCAGCTTCCCTATGGTATGATTAAGTTTTGTCCGTTTGTTTTATTGTTGGTCCGTGTATTTATCAGGGGGGGGGGGGTCGATTGGCGTAATGATGGATTTTAGAATGTAAACACACGTCAGAGTAAGTATATTTCTTACAATGATAGGGTCATACATAGCTGTAATCATTAGACTAATGGTATAATGTTTAGAACACTGACGGGAACCTATGCAATGCGAGCCTTCTCAGACCTTACTTATGGTGCTCTACAATCTTTCAATCAGAAAGTACAAATAGTTAGTTGACGGTGGTTTCCGGAATTTCGCGTTCTAACGCATATTAAGCCTTCATTTCTTCGTAAAAGAAACATGCTATATGCGTTTTGTTTTTGCATGATCATGGTCAACATTTCCAGTTTCCGTCTTTTAACTTTTATATAAAGAATTATTCATTTGAAACATGAAAGAACATTGTCAAAAGTTGGTTATTGTTGCATATTAAACAATCTGCTCCCCCATTTTGTCGTATGACTGATCTACATTCTGTGATGAAATTGCAGCGATTTTTTACAACAAAAAACTAACATGTTTGAGATAGTATATTATTTTAATGTTGTAATTGTTAGGAGGAAACCATAATGGGAAAAACAATAACAAACAAAAAACGTGCTGAACAATTCAATTTTGATTCAACTGAGTTTCCATTAAATCAAGAATAAAAAGCCAATTTTATTAATAAAACTTGTCATCTTTTCAAACAGCAATTTTTACATAATTTTTTGTTTATCAACAGTGTAGTTGATCAATTTATCTTTTCAAAATAAGGAGTACAGAGTATCTAAATCAATAAGGTATATTCCATGCTTTTAATTTAATTTTTTATTTATTTCAAAATCTTGTTAGCATTAACGAGATTAAACATGCTTCTCTTTGTTTAATTTTTGGTTAATACACTCATTACTTTTGAAAGTTTTAATTGTTTGTTTACCCCATTAACGTTTTGAAACGAAAATACAGATTAAAGGCATTTTAATGTAAACATAAAATACTATTTAATGTGATTTGCCTAGCATTGTGAGATGCAGCAAATCAGAAATTCGCTTCACTCAGCCTTTACGTCCAGAATAAAATTGTTTTTGTAAAGCATTATTTGTAACTAAATTATTTGAAGTTGAAAAGCGTTTAAACCTTTTAAACTAAAATCAGGCTAAAATTGCACTAATTACCTGTTTTTAATTTAATTCTTAATTCCTTTGTTATATTTTTTAAAGTTTTGGCTTATCTGTGTTGCATTCTCGAATTTTATGAGTTTCAGGCCTTTGAACCTGTCCGTGGGATTCAGGTTGTTAACATAACACTATAGATGTATGCTCTAAAACAATCTCAATACAAAATTACTTTTATGTTATGTGCAAACAGATTTACGCAAATTCTAAGATAGACACTTTTCAAGATAACGTGATAACATGCAATACGTTATCTTCTGAAAACAAATTGGATTTCAGCAGATTTTTGCTGATAGTCAATTCCAAATAAATGAAATAGAATTATGTAAAATATTAGTTTAGGAAGAAGCAAAATATGAATTTTTTGTTCATATGCCAACGTTTCGAAAATGATCTGAAACGATCGTAGTTTCTTCTTATTTATTTGAAGATTACCAATAACATTAAGTTTTAAATTATATGTTGATTGAAAAAAAAGACCGATGGTATTTAGATCGCATAAAAAGATTTGAAAAGTTTATTCCCTTCTCTTTCATAAAAGTATTAAGAAGAAATTGCAAAACTGGATAACACATAATTATATATTTTTCTAAGCAGCTTTATTAAGTCAGTATTTTTTACGGTTTCATATATAAGGAAAAACTTAACACTAATTCAATACATTAATATATTATTTGTCTTATCAATTTACCATTCTTAATAAGAGTAAAGTGTTGATTTATTAAACGTATATTCATATAAATACCCTCACGTCAGTCCAAAGCTATACTTTGACATTTTCTTTCATGGACGATGAATTTTGACATTAAATTAAAAAGAAAACACACTTGGTTGCGGACTTTTTTATATTTAATTTTCTAATTAACGGTTTCCTTACTCTTTAACTCTTTAACAATTAATGTTTCAAAAAAAGCGAATCAAATCTTTCAGAAAACATATCCTTATTTTAAGAATTAATATATCCCAAACAATGATTTTATTGCTCAACAAAATCAATGTTTAGATTTCGGATGCGAGGAATTATATCACGAGGGCGTAGCCTGATGCGCATCGGAACAGTGATTTTCTCAAGCGATAAAATCACCGATTGGGATATATTATTTCGATTCTAACAGAACAACAATAGAAAAATACTGCCGACCTGATATTAAGCTTAATTGCGCCCGATTTGTTTTCGTACTAATTTTCAGCGCGTCGCATTTTTAATGGTTTCGTCACATATCTCATGGTGACGTCACATGTCTAAAAATAGAACATCAACAGTGATTTTATTGCATAATAACACACGCATTCGGTCTTTCTATGTTCAATAGGGAAAAGTGTGGGTCGTGTTCAAATATTTTTTTTTCAAGTTTTGATAAAATTCAATTGAATATATTTCCAGTTCTCAATTGTTTGTTTCGTTCTGTGGTATTTTATCTTTCTTTGAACTTAAACTAAAAGTTAACAATTCATATTTCAAACATTATCAAAAAATGCTTTCAAAATTTCTCAGACCGGTTTTATAGACCAAAATGTTTCAAGACATTAAATTCGGTTATGCATCTATTAAAATAGATTCCTTTTATTGATTTTATCTGATCTTTTTATTACATTGTATTGCTCTTTTGATTGTATATAAATGACAAGCAGCTATATTTACTTTTGAGTTATCTGCCATAAATTGAAATTAATATAAGAGGCTATAATTAAAGTATGCAATCATATCACCTTATTGTGTCAAATACATTTCTTTCGTAAAGCGTTGTTCACATTTTAACAATACCAGTATAGCTACAGTGGCGACAGTAGTCTGCCTTCTCCTTAGATATAATTAAGTTCAAATTTACAAAATCAACACAAAGGGCAAATATTGTGAGATGTCTTTGACAGTTCATGATTTAATACCAACATCTTATTTGGATGAATATGTATCGGTACAAAAATTTACCATGTAAATAAAAGTAATTCTATGATTTACAATTTATATACGGTGCAAATAAAATCATGAAAAGAAATCGTTATGGTGAGACCAGATTATGAGAAAATTGAAATATTACATGTTTCAGTGCAGTTGAGAACAATTTTTATTAGAAACATGGGCACACAATATTTGAACACGTTCATAATTTAAAAGAAATTGTGCATGCTATTACAGAAAATGCTTTAAAATATGCACTTTCTTTTTAATCTGATAAGTCGTTCATGAATAAAAGTAATTGTTATATAAAGTCCAGTTTAAAAATATGTATCTACATAAGAATTGATCACCGCGTAATGTTTATAGACAATTATAAAACAAGATATGCCATATGAAACAGCACGCTCGGCTGGTTTCATACTGGAAGAAGAAAGACAAAAATAGATCAAAATATTTTTGTCAATGAAATTGAAAAAGTAAATATGGACAGAAAATTTTTGTAATAGAAAGGACAATAATCTGAAAGCTGATAGCTAAAGTTAATTTTTCAAGTAGCATACATAAAAAAAGAGTAAACAGGAACATGTTAAAGCAAAGTTCCAAATTCAAAGAGGAAATAAGTAGTTTTTTTTTAAAAGATGCCCTGTAATGATTAGTAATTATATATTATTTGAAGAGTCAAAATATCTTAAGACGATCACATCAACTGTAATAGACTAATACATGTACAAATCACACCGAGACATCAATTAAAAGGGACAGGTTAAAGGTTTTAATACATTTAAAAAAAAGATAAACTTAAAGAATAGATAAAGTGTACGAACATGTTTTGCCGTTTTCTTTATCGAAATTATCTATCTTCTTGTTATTAAACAGTAATGAATTCCATTAACGAAGCGTTCTTCTTGAAAAAGTAATCAATTGCTATTAGACGATCAGCGTTAATTTTGTATAAATGTTAAATTGTAGGACAATACAAAATCTTAATTACGCATTTTTGAGAGAGTTTCACGGTAATTTTCTCTCTATTACAGACGTCTAAATATACCCTAAAAGACTCTTTTAATAAAAACATTCCATCAAACCAAAATCTCAATCAAGGAAAACATAGCACCTTTTTTTTAAATTTTTGTCATAATTGTGACATTAGATAAATAACAGAAATATGTTTTGATTGTGTAACATCTTTAAGAGGCTTAGATTTTACTACCATAAATACGGTTCTGTTTTATTTGTGTGTTGATTGACATGATATTTGTTTTCATACATAACAGGGAAATAGATTTATGATAGAGATAAAATTGTAGACACAAAATAAATAAATAAATAAATAAATAAATGAATAAATGAATAAATGAATAAATGAATAAATAAATAAATAAATAATATAAATTAAATAGAATAAAGAACAAGTTTGCTGTTTTTATAAACTCTTATATATATTCTTTTTTTTTTCTAAGTATTTAATGATGGCGATACAATATAGAACTGCATTTTTTTTTTTACTTAGCTACGCTTGAATACCTTGTTTTTCTTTTACTATGTATTGCTGACGTGTTTGGAATAGAAATATGGTTTTGTGAAACAAGACACGTTAGTCAATGCAAACACATTTTCCTTAAGCAGTCATGTTATTGTTTATTGCATATTCTTTGTGGAAAGTTCAAACCTATAACCAATTAGAATGGGAAATATGAAATAGTAATTGCAAATAATTTGAAAGCATTCTGCAATCGTATAATCATTGCTTTGACCCAATTCCTCCATGTGTCACACTTAAAATATAATAATAAGTATATGCAAATTGCATAATGAAACATTTTATAGTCTATACAATACTGTTTATGTTTAACATTCGTTTTACATTCATTACAATATGTTAGAGGTATGATTACATAATGGTTTATTTATTAAAGCGATCTCTTTTGTATATGTGTATATTTCATTCTTCTTTAAAACATATGCTATCTTATTTACTGAGAATGTTGCAAGTAATATATCTTTTTTCTTTATAAATTACATCACATGATTTAATTTAAAAGTCAGCAAAACTAATTATTATGACAGAGACCAATTCAGAAACCACTTTTGTAAAAGAAAATTGAATTTCATGCAACTCATATCTAATTGTTCCAAACCAAATTATATTCCTTCTCATATGAAAACTAATATGAAAACAAAATTCAATTTATTTGTTGATTAAAAATAGATTGCTTTTAGATAAAGTAACAATATATTTAAAGGCTGGTTCATTATCTTTTTAAATAGATATGTAAAAAGGAAAACGGAATAGCATTAAACAATTCTTCGCTACGTTATTATTTTCTTATACTTAATTAACAAAACAGGATCTGTGACATTATCTTCTTATATCAATATAAACCTAGCAGACGTTATTTACTTTGCAAACAATAAATAGTTTCTAGCAATTGATGATCATGTATTTAAGCAAACAAAAATAAAATGTCAAAAAAGAACAAGAAACAAAAAAAAAACTTTTATCTTAATATGGGGTTGTGGTAAACTTGAGTTGTATGTTATAGTCCACGTTATGCTAAAAGAAACCACTTTTCATTTTACATACATTAAAAAGTATCATTTTTGATATGCCTTACATTTGATAAATACTGTATACTTATATTTATAATATATTTCTTAAATTATCATTATAAAGTATAGTTTAATGTTAATTCACCGTGATTGTATAAAAAGATATAATGATATTATTGGGAAAAGCAGCATTTGTAAAACATTGCACAAATGTGTCATTGCAGATCTTACAACATCATGAGTGTCAATTCAAAAACAATTTGTGTATCAAATTGATCAAAAGACATATTTACAATACGTGAGTGATATAACCATGAAATGATATTAAGACTCCTTGACAAGTGTATGTTTTGATTTTATGTTGCATCAACACAGTATAATTCGTATAGCATTTATTTTTTCCTTGGGCTTTACGACAAGTCTATGTGAATATATGTCTTTTACTCTGTGGCTTCCTGGTCACAAGTAACAAGATATTGTATTACAAGAACTAATGCAAAAGATAATGGCTGCTGTAGACTTTCACATGAGTTTTCATTTCCGTAGTTATTCGAATTTAATAAATGTTTTTGACATACATGATTGACATCTTTGGTTCTAAGTAAAAAGGTAGCCTCTCACAAAAAATAACAATAACAAAAAGATAAAACTTATAACCTTTGAGTTTTGCTATCCGACTTTATAACTTGATTTGTAAAACAAGTGTAAATTTACCGGATAGTAGTTTTGATGTTTTGCTGTATGAAAAAAAGACTTTCTGTTTTTAAATAATGTCAGACTTCTTTAACATCAACATTTATTATACAATGACGAATTTCACACTTATTTACCACCACTTTCTCATTTTATAGTCAATGAAATTAAGTAATTACAGACATAAAATGTCTGAAACCTTTAAGTTAAAGAATCCAATAAAGGAAACAAATTGTTTCGTTAATAAATATAAAGATATTTTAATTGTTCCTTGATAATTCACATGCAGTTATATAGATAGAGAGTTGATGACCTGTATCAAAATCAATCAACTTTGTTGGAGAAGGAATAAACAGACATATTCATGACAGTCAATTTACTATGGGAGAAATACAGTAACTAGTAGTATTAAAGAAAATTAAAAGCAAAATTTTCGGAAGGAGAATTTGTAAAAAGTAAATATATTCAATCAAGATTTTATTATCCAATCGCATATAAATATAAGATTAAAAAAAAGATAATATTAACCTATAGTTAATTCAACCACCAGTGTGATGAACAGTATCAAGCGAATGAAATTTAAATTTCTTCATGATTTTCGACCTGACAATCTGAAAATATTGTATACATGTATGAAACAAAATATTGGATATTAATGCAGTATTAAAAGTTCTTTAGAAGACAACACAGTTATTTTAAAAGCCGTTAGAAAAGATCTTTTGCATTTACTTTCTATTTATTGAGAATGAAACCGAATGCACAAAGAAGTTGCTTACTATATCGTGAAACCAAAGAAAGAAATCCCTTGAAATTGGGCTTAAATCGTGCGCATGTTGCATGAATCCTTTGCCGACGTCGTATTTGTAATACTAGTTTTGCTCTAGTTTTGCCCAAGGCAGGTTCTTTACGTTAATTGCAGCGGAGTCATTTTTTTAATTCTGTGTACTTTTTATGAAATACCAATATCATGTTGGATTGCATGCGCATTTTTAGTTGTGTCATATGATAACTTTGCATGTAAACGTACATAAACAAGTGTTTGAAAGAAATGGAAAATTGTTAATCATTAAATAACTGCTCAATTTTACTTGTACCCCTGTTCGACGATTTGTAAGACAAAATCACGTGTTAAAATTCACGTGATATAAACGGGCAATTCTTTTTTGCATTTGTCGAATTTCCGGTGTATATACATGTACAGGCCTACAAAAGGTAACTGCACTTATAAAATGTAATGTTACATACACTTTAGCAATGTTTATTTGTCTCATACTATTTTTCTCTAATGTTCTACCTTATCTTAAGAAACTACCATTATATCATAGAGCGAACATAAACATTCCATTAATCCATCAAATATCGTCTATATAGAATATGATTTTATATCGGACTTTAATACCAAAGCACATAACTGTGTCAATAAACTGATTATTACGCTAAGATATCAGCTTACTTCAACATTTACTTACTACTTTTGTTTCACAGTGCCCTATGATGATTTGAATAAATTGATTTTTTGTTGTTAAATCAATCTAAATTAGTGATATTTATTCCAAGTATGCTTTGATGTCAAGATGTTAAACAGTTAATTGGCTGTGAGGAACGGAAAATATTGAATTTGACATAGCAAATGTTTCAGAATGCGATGTTATTTATTGAGTTAGACATAACTCACTCGAGCAAGATAAGATAAGAGTATATCATTTGAGTGTATCTTCCCCTAGTACATTAAGCGTAAGTTTTGACGAGTAGATGTTTTTCTATACATTTGCACATTTGATAAAATCTATTATATGTCTTGACCCAGAAAGAAGCCGATTGTTGCCTTAATTTACTCTCTGGATGATAGAATTAACGCGTTGATAGTAAAATGAACTACTATTTTGGAAAATACCATTTTGTTTACATTTTACTTCTTTTTTATGGCAAAAAGACTCATACAGTTCTATTTCAGTAGGTGATGTGCAACTAAAATACCTAAAAACATTAATTAGAGGTTATAAAACTCATCTTTGCTCTTTCTAAAGGAGGAAAAAGTATTTGATTCTGAAACAAAAAGTGCCTTTAACATGTGTGATCTGTACATGGCTGTATAGTTTGTTTTCGTCAGTAGCCTATGATTCATGCAATCACAACTGATACACATATATCGTAATAGAACATCTTAAACCCTCTAAAATCCAATTTATTTCATAGAGATAAATGAAAGAACATGTTGTCATGTTATTTTGATGAGTGCAAGAGTTCCGAAATAAAAATGAATACAGTTAAATTCAGTTCGCATAAGTCAAAATTGTATTAGTCATAACTATATATTTGATAATTTTATTAAGTAGAAAACAGTTAGCAAAGGTAAATAATCTGGAAAAGGTGATCTCTAGAAAGCGTAAATCACAACAAAATTACATGAGAATTGCAGACTATAATCATATTTTAATGAATGTTCTCTGATGAATTCGTTATTATTTGTTATCAGTGCTGTATTTTGCTGGAAGATATTTTACAATCAGATTTAATGTTGGCCAATACTCATAATTTCTGTACAGTCCCTTTTTACATGTACAATGATCATTTTTATGAGTACACACGGAGAAGATATGTCTGTACATTCTACTCTCTTAATTAAACAATTCATTAAGAATTTCGTAGATTTCAACAACAACCGAATAATGATAGATAATCTAATTGTAAAAACAGTCATGTGAGATTGCGTTTAGTTTTGTAATATTATTGGTTTTATTTTGAACGTACATCAACAAGTGTGTAAAAAAAAGGAAAATTTTTGGTTGTTAAACAACTACTCCATTTTATGTGTACCCAGATGCGACGATTTGTTAGACAAATAAACGGGTTTAAATCTACTTGATATTAAGGGTAAAACGAAACAGAGAGAAGATATGTTTGTTCATTCTACTCACTGATTTTAACATATTTATGAAAATGAATTTCATAGATTTCAACAACACCGAATTATGATAGACAATCAAATTATAAAGACTAGGAAGGACTGGTAAAGGAAAGGCTACAAGGTTGTGTGCATCATGAAGATTGCTAATTAGAAATAACTTGTTGCTCGACCTTTGTGTACTAATAAAAAAAGCGAACCCACACACACAAACACAACCGATAAAGAAACAAATGCACTTTAGTCATTATTAAAAATATCTTATTATTGTCATCTTCTTTGTAATTCATCAAATAAAATTTATTGATATTTCATTTATATACCAATGTCATCATAAATTAAAAATATCAAGTGTATATACTGTTGACTATTTAAATACGAACTGTTCAAGCAAACTCAACATAAAATACATGTATACTGGAAATAAGGATTTAATGTGTCGAATGAGAAGGGAAAAGAACAGCACCACTCACGTGTTTAAACGTGAGCTTATTATGTGTACAGTACAAACTCTGTGGAGCAACGCTGACCTTTTTACAACAACAGTAACAATTCTTTCCAAGGTAAAGATTCACAATAGAATTAGAGTAACACCTCTCAGCAACAATAAAAACGTTTGTATCCTAAAGGGAGTTGCTTGCGCTGAGAACATTTTCCAGAATGCTGACTGCTGTCGAGCTTCAGACATCACCTCATATATAAGTAAATTGTCTTCATTTCAAACAAATAAATGTCTCTATATTATTAGTTAGTCCAATAAATAATAAAAATTACAGCCATAATCTGTCTGACGTATGTAATAAATTTCCAAGAGTGATTAATGTTTCATTTGAATATTGATATGAGACATAGTTTACAAGTGTGCATTTTTTTTATTATTTCTTTGCAGAAGCATTTATTGAAAATACGAACCGACTGACGTTGTTTCTTATAAATTGCAAATATATCTAAATAAGTTCATATAAATTGCAAATGTTCAATTTGTCTGTGTGCAAGAGCACCTGAATGCGTAGGCACCATTTTTCCAAGCAAAATAAAATGACAAATAAAGACGGCATTTTACTAATCGTTACTAATCAAAATTCTATTTGACTTAATTTATTACTTCTCTCTAATTTTATCAAGCACGAAATACTATGTATTATCAATAAGCCATATAAAAGAAATCATACACAAATCATAAGGTTGAAACATATTGACATTCTAAAGCGCTTTTTGTCAGATAATATATTCATTTGCATTGTACCAAACTACGCATAAGCAAGCAACACAAAATGTGACAACAATTCATTCTTTTAACATCGTCTGTAATCGGAAAAAGTGCCAAATATTTGTAATTATTGTAATTATTGCCTTCTCCATTAATGTCAATTTCTTTCGTGTCACTTGTTCATCTGATGAATTTTAAATAAGTTAACTCTATTTTAGCAATGAGTCAAATCAAGGCCTCTTTAACAGATTATCAAAACTGGTACAATCTAAATTTTCCAAATTGAAATGGGTATGAAAATTGCAAAAAACAATTTCCAAAGTAAGAGCTTTGTGGCAAATAACTTCTCGTTTAAACACTAAAGTAATACTTAATTTATATGTAGCCTGCCATTGTTGTTATCGTTTGAGCTGCTGGACCGTTTAGATCGAAAACTAAATAAATGTTTAACAGTTTCAAAGTGCTTGATGATTATCTTAATTGTCTTGGTTAAAGGTATTAGATACAAAGAGATATCAAGAAACTTAATGTGGAATAAACATTTTAATGTGTTTCTAAATAAAGCAAAGTCTTTTTAAAAACCCTTTTTTTTTCCCAAATACATTTTTGGGTTTACGGTTTGTTTTAAAGTCCCTTGTTTGTTTTGTTATCATAGAAAAAATTCCCCTTAAAAAAGGGAAATCCCCCAAAACAATTAGTTTACTGCTTTTAAGGGCTTTCCCTTTTTAAAAAGAAAATAAAAAAAACCCCATCAAAACCCATCCTTTTCCCATGAAATTTTTAACGAAAAACAAACATTTTTTGCAATTTTTAAACCCAAGAACATATAGTTTATGTTTTTGAAATTTATAAAATCTTTGGTGTCCTAGAACTTTAAAAACTCACTTTTAACATTAGTCGTTTTTTGGCAATGCTTGGAACTAAAAATGAAATATGATCAAGATAATTGGGCAATGAGTAATTTTTTGGAAACTATAAAAGTACACAAAAATGGAAAGCCTTTGGGGAATAAGAATAAAAGCATTTCTGGGGTATATTGAGCCTTTAAAATAACTGTTACACGCAATAATCTTTTTAGTTTAAACATATTTATTTCCCGAATATTTACATGATATACATAATACAATACAATCAGAATACAAATATATTTTAAATATATTCAAAAAAAAGAAAAGGATGAGAATGAAAGACTAAGTCTTATAAAATTCTTCTCCTTTTAGTGTAAACTTTATAATGAGTTCGATTTTCTAATATTTGTACACATTATTCAAAAAAAGTGGAATGTAAATATTTGTGACGAAGTAAACGTTATTATTTATAAATAATCATCGGGGATAAGAATTAGAAATTATAATAACCGAAAAAAGAAGAAAGGAAAACAAATAATAAAATAGGAAGAAAAAAGAAAGAAAGAGAAAAAGAAATTTCTTCACTGTTTCACTTTAAGTTCAGAGAAATCGCTTTGATTCTGAGATAAAAAAGTAATGAACATGTTTAAAGATATTGGCATTATCAGTATCTGAGATGTCCGGGTTGCCAAAAAGTAGGGGTGTTGAGGGTAATATCGAAATTATTTAGATTTCCCAATAATTGAACGAAAGCGATTGCATTCAAAGAAGTAATGAAAGTTAGTTTCCATTTATGACCACACTCACATAATGGCGATGGTGATATATTTTTTAAGAAACAAATGATAATTTAGGGAGCTACATTTTGTGCGTAACCTGGTGTGAAGAATTTGAAGTTTTCTATCACCAAAATAAAAGTATTTTGGTGTAGTTTTTTTATCACGTAATAGATAATTTTTAAACATTGAAAGGGTTGGTAGATTCCTTATGTTAAGGGGCAAGTTGTTCCATTCACGAATTGAAGATGGGAAAAAAGAACTAAAGTATAAAGATGTCCTTGCTGAAATACCAATAGTGTCGTTTGAATTTCTAAGGTTATAACGAGTGTTTGTTTGATACGGTATTGGTTCTGACAAGTATTCTGGTGCAATGCCATGTTTGATTTTATAGAATAATGTTAATCTATGTTTATAACGTCTTTGTTCTAATGTTTCCCAATTTACTTCATTATTTAAGTTTTAAATTGAAACTAATCTTGTTGCACCAGACACTATTCTAGCACATTCATTTTGTATTTTATCTAAGAGGTCAAGTTCATACTGAAATGCGTTTCCCCATACCACATCCGCATATTCAAGGATAGGTCGGATAAACAATATATAAATAATTTCAAGAGATTTACGATCTAGCATGAATTTCAGTTTTCTCATTATGTTCACCCGTTTCCATGCTTTTTCATTAATATATTCTATATGTGAATGCCACAGTCAATTGTGAGACAAAAATAATCCTAAGTGTTTATGATCTTTTACTTCAGGTATAGTTTGATTAAGCATTTGAAGTGGTTGGTGAAATGAATTTCTTTTTCTAGAGACAATAAGGGATTCCGATTTAGACGGATTGAAAGTGACAAGCCATTTTTCTGCCCATGCAGCTATTATTTCAATATCTGATTGTAATTGTTGTGCTGCAGTTTGTGGGTTTTCAATAACAAGATAGAGACTTGTATCATCAGCAAAAAGATTAACATTGGATTGAAGATCTTGGACTATGTCATTTATGTAGATGAGAAAAAGTAAAGGACCAAGGATCGAACCTTGTGGAACACCAGCTGAGAGAACACCCCAAGAAGATTTGGCATTTCTTAGAACAACACACTGACGTCTGCAGCTTAAATAATCCTGAAACCATTTAAATATGTTTCCAGATACACCATAATATTTTAATTTACAGAGAATGCCTTTGTGCCAGACTTTATCGAATGCCTTGCTTATGTCGAAGAATATAACTCGAGCTTCGAGACCGTCATCAAGTGCTTTGCAAAGTATGTCATAAATATAAACAAGTTGATTTACAGTTGAATCCCCGGGTATAAACCCAGATGTCTTTTTATGCTTTGTACTCTGATTTAACGTTTACCAAGTTGCTATTCAATGTTCAATGTTTATTATGATTTATTTCTTCATTAATTTAAAAGAGTCTTTAAAGTAATAATCTTGAACATTTAAAATACATTAATTAATCTCAGCATTCTAAGAAGTGCAAAGTCGATATAATTACAACGCAATGTCAATACCCGCTACAAAACAGATACATACAATTAAATACTATGTTCTTATAAGATTTCTTCTTTATTCAAATACGTGAATAAATTATAAAGCCTTACTTAATTCATATATGTTGTTGTGTAAATATGTTATTGTTTTTGTAATAAGACATACATATTTTGGCTTTTAATAAGTTAACTGTTTAGATGTTGTTGTCTTTAGACATAATGTCTCATATTAACTTTTTTCTTACGTTTCTTATTGTATATTAATGTAGTAATGAATTGTATTGCAACTGATGTAATTACTTGAATTTTCAAATGTCCACTTTTTAACATTAAAGTGAATTGGTCTATAATGGAAGGTCTGTAATACAATAAATAATTTCTTTGATGATAGTATTTAGTATAAGACATAGCATCAAACCATGAAAAAAATAAATATTGATGTTGTTGGCAAGTGTGAGATACATGATCCGATATTACATATATTTACAAAGAAGATAAAACAATCTTCTAGAACATATTATATTTATTCATCATATAAATGTTTATACTTAATCACTTAAAACTGTATCAGCATTCTATTTTTCAAGTAATAGTCTGTAAGAATATCCAAATGAAACATTTCTGCTGTTTTATCAATATTGGAAATGCTTCAGGAAAATGTGCCCTTTGTAGACCAACCAACCTTAACATATGATTTATGCGTCGCGTTTTCTGGTTTATCCTTTTGACAAAGGTATGATGCGATATATCTTATGACATCATTTTTAATATTGGATACTTCAGCAGAAAAATTATAAAACTTTCGGCGCAAAATGACCTGAACAATTGCGGTGCGCCGTAAAACTAAACAAACCAATGTATTCATACCAGACTTGTACTTGCATTTAGGGTATAAATTTTGACATTAAAAACTGTAATAACTTATATGACACGAGTTACATTTGCTTGTAATGTCTGTAAAGTCTACCTTTATGTGTCCTTTTCCTTTATGACATCGCCGACACACATTAGACACGATGTTCAACAATAAAACGTTGCCTTCAAAACAATGGAACAGTAATTTGTAGATCGTTAAAGATTGTCATCTCATTTTGTTAAGTGTGTCATATTTTTGATTGATATTAAAACTATATTTCCATTGTTGTGATGCAGCGTATGATGTAGTTATGGTTTTCTCTTTTCATCATTCTCTAGAGGCTATTTAAACGATTTCAGTGTTGCTTATATAAAACGTTCGTTCTGAAAAAAATTAACCTTATGATAAGTGCTGTATGCGGATAGTTAATGTTTGGTACATACTAGGTAACAATACAGAATATGCAATCCGATTGATTTAGGCGGTATTTTTTGTGTACAATCATTTTAATGTTTTCGTAATGTGTGTTTTGTTGCAAGATAAATGTTCATAATTACGTTTATGTAATTTTTAAACTTTATTTAATTAAATAGTCTGTGCAATTTTGATATTTTACTTTATATTCAACAAGATAATCTTTAATTTTAGGGTAACATGCATTTCACTATCCTCTTGTTGTTAATTGGATTTCAACAAATAGTTTTGCAGACTGTAAAATAATTATTGTTTTGTTTGTGTGTTGTCGCTTATTTAAGGGCAATTAGATATTGCTAAGTTCTGGTACTTCAAAATACCCTTGCTGTTTACAATCCTTTTGATATAACTACAAATATCTAATATTTCAAATATGATCAAAATGCTTCTAAATGAATATTACCTTCCACTTTCAATATTTGTTACGTTACGTTATCTTTATTAATTAAAACATCTACTAAGGAAAAAAATAAATCTCAATGACACGAGCGTAATTTTCTCAGAAACATTTTCTAGTCAGCAATGTTTTCTCCCCCATATGCTTACCAAGGTTTGTAAAACTTCCCCGGTACATAAGTACAGTTGAATCAAATAGATATTTCATTCCACATGCACAATTTATCAATAAACTTTTATCTTCTTTAAACAAATATTTTACCATGTTGAGTTTTATTTAGAAAAACTGAATGACATTCATTTGCACATTGTTGAATGCTTTAATAAAAGCATAAGACATTAACATTTGATGAAACAAGAAATTACTTTCTGAAATGCTTGATAAGGGATGTAACTTAGATTGTTAAAATGTATTAGTTTGAAAAAAAGTTTCTACACTTTGATTTTATATTGATATATTTATATATACATTGTAAGTATGATTATTTACTATAAAAAGGAAGAAGATATAATGAGAAAAATAACATCAAATAAAACGTGGTTCTTAAAACGTCTCGTTGGAGTTCTTCAAAATTTTCCTTGCAAATCACGTTTCAAATTAATCAAGAAGACCTACATATAACACGACAATAATGAGATCATGTAATGAATCTCTCTATCTCCTTAAACTCCTTGACAAGTCTATCCGTATATATGTCTTCTACTCTGTGGCTTCAGCTGGTCACAAATAACAAGATCTCTCACAAATAAGAAGCGTAAAATTAATGACTATTGCGGATGAACATTTATAAACATTTTCATGTTTGATCGTAGATTCAATGTGTCTGTAACAAAAATTAGATAAATGATAAAGTAAATAAACACACAAATTTATATACTTTAACTATAATTTGGACGATAGAATTGTACTTTATTTTTGTTAATTTTGTAAGATTTAAGCATAATTTCATACAATAAATTCAAATTTGACAAATAGCATGGCTTCATGCAATGTAATACAATGTATGTCAAATTTGTTTCAAGACCATTCTGAAAATGACGGCCATCTTGAATAAGCTGAGATATTTTAGACCCACTTCACTTTTGAAGCCTACGTAGCCTGAAAGTTTTATGCTTGTATTACAATTTGCACCATTTTGTCAGAAGATACCTTATTTTCCGCCACAAAACAACATGTAATTAAAGTTTAACGCACAAGCAGGTTCTATTCGAGTAACAACAAACAATTACACATAATTGTTATTAGAGCGACGGTTTTGGTAAACTCACTTTCAAAAGATAGACAAAGGAGGTTTGAATGTGTCGCATTAACTAAAATATAATAGGATCATTTTTATTCGTAAATCTTTAAAAGCTGCTCACAGATGCACAAACTTTAAAATACATGTTATATATCTTTTCTAACATGCATCGCAGAATTGCCACTTCACAGAAAGAATAAAAAATAATATTAAACTGTCGATAAACACCGCCGATACCGATATTATTTCTTAATTATATTTTAGATGATGATTTTGTCGCCCTTCAGACGCAAGTTAATATACCAGTAAATTGGTTTCTACCAAATCATTTCACATTAATTTACTACCACTATCTTATTAGATCAGTTGCGTAACAGTTATTTCAGTCGTTAAATGCCTGAGATATCTTTAATATTTTACAAAAATGATTGGTAAATATTAAATCAATAATAGGAGACAGTATAAGCAACTTAACATTCTAAAAGTGTTTCTATTAGAACCATTGAAAGTCAATATAGTACAACATCAACTTGAGTTTTAATTATACTCTTCTCTTGAAGTATTGAAGAGACGTTGTTATGTTGATAATTACCAAATAAAAAGGCTGATTGATAAACGGCCTTTCAAAAACCAAACATAAAAACAAACGAAATATGTGATTACTTTAACTGTGACACCATCAGATACACTTTAAGATCTGCTATAAATCATATTTTATAACAGAAACCATATACTTATTATGACAATGAA
>NW_026859597.1:92500-128379 GCF_026571515.1 Ruditapes philippinarum | reverse complement strand
CAAAAAGAAAAAATAGTTTTGCAACTTCATTTTCATAATATGCTACACGAATTTTTAAAACTTAGGAAATATCAATGATAAAAAACATACATTAAGAAAAATATTGAAGGTTACTGAACGAAATGATTAAATGTTCCGTTATTTTAAATGTCTGTTACTTTGAATTGATAAAATACATTTATAGAAATGAAGTGACTGACAATTATGAATAATTGGTATATAATATTGACATTTTTACGCCTTATGCATTGATATTTTAACTACAATGAGTTTTTTGTTTCTTATCCTGAATAATATTTTTTATAATATTGCACGTTCTGTACGTCGCTTTTTCATTGGATAATCGTGACGTTATATTATATGTTATTTTGTTTTGGAGTGATATATGTGGATATATTACCTGTCAGATTTTATATCACCCGAGCCGTTAGGCGAGGGTGATATTTTATCTTAGCAGGTAATATATCCACATATATCACTCCAAAACCAAAATAATAATGTTATTACCCTTCCCCTGCCGAGTTAAGACGATTTTAAAATAAATCATTGCTACTTCAAATAAAACGTCGAAATAAGATGCCCTTTAGCGTACCCCTTCATCACTACATGACGTCAAATAAATTCATACATATATTCTTTCGAACACAAGAGAAAAAAGGAGCAGTCTGTTGAACGCACTTTTTTTGGAATTAATTATCAAAGCTTCTCAAGGTCATATTTTTTTTCAATACTGATGAGAATATGTATGATTACTCTATTTTGGTAAATATTATCATTTGACAGTTAAAAGTGCTTGCAAATCGGAATTTACATCGCGTTAAAATCAAACCGTACTCCATAGCGCATATTGTTTAGAGTTGGTGTACCCAACGGGGTAATGCAGTGTGTATATTTCCCGTCTGGCTCGGTCTTATCAATTTCTTTCGGTGATAAATATCCAATCAAAAAAAGCGGAAAAATCTGGAAGGGTAATAAAGTTTTATATACACGACTGCTGCTGATTTATGAAGAAATCTCGATTTATTCCTCTAAAAATGATGCTTGCCCTATATTATAAATTCGTTACAGATTATTTCTGACAAGTTATATGGCCGTATATAAACATTTGTTTGCAATATAAACCTCGCCTGGTTTATATTTACAAACAACCATTCATTAGGACCATATAACTTGTCAAAATCTTTACAACTAATACTGTAATATATTCTCAAAAGTATGGACATGATGTTTCGATTAGGCCAATTTTAGTTCAGATTTAATTCATAAACTGAATATAACACCACGTAATACGCACTTTCTTATCAAATGTCGTAAGTTTTGACGATTACAGAACTAATTAATATGGAAAAAACTGGAAATTTTGGCTTACCAGATTCAATAAGATTACAGAGTAATTTGAGAGCATTCAGCTGCAACGGTTCATCTTCTCTGTTGTTTGTCATAGCCTGTAATACTGCATGAACACCTCCATTCTTCAAGATCCGGAACTTGTTATCTGGAACTGTTCAAAGTTCGAATGATTTTACGGTAAGAAATAATTATGTTAATTACTTATTTTCTATGTAAATGGATTGATACGATGTGAGTTCACATTTAAATAAACATAATAATATTAAGTATATTTTTATACTTTTTTTGTTTAACAGCGCACCAACACAATTTAAGTTATATGGCACCTCACCGGCTGGAGCTGAAAAATGCTTAGACGCCAGTTATTCAAACTCATACGATGAAGCAGGGATAAACAGTGGCTAAAATTCTGAGGCCTCAACCCTTAAAGACAACCCCTTAACCACAAGGGACATATTTTCATACGTTTGATACAGTAACAATAAAAAAGGCATTTCGGACAATGAGTAAACAGTTAAACATTGACACAAAGTGTGTGTCCATGAAAAAAACAAAATTACCATTTGCTGACAGATTCGTCAGTGCCATACAGCCAGTGTTCTGGACACTTAAATTTCGTTCAATCTTCAACATGCAGGCAATGATGGCCTCTGAAGCTCCCATGTCTTCGGCATACTTCCGGAAGTTTACTGCAAAATATTATTACATATATATTGATACATACTGGCCTGAATGACTTTTTGAAAGCTGTGATGTATGGTGGCTAATGTGTGCCATTCTTGTTTTTTATTAAATTCTGGAAACAAAGTGATCCTTCGGAAGCATCAATCACAACAAAATAACATAAGAATTGGAGATTCGGTTTGATTGAGTCTGTACATGAGGGATAATGAATAAGTGCAACATCCCTCACGCCCCCTAGCACCGGCTTGAGTGGTACTCAATTCTCAATTAATTGAGACAATTAATTTTACAAATTGAATATAACTGAGTATAATGCGGATTTTCTTCAAATGCCGTAAGCTCTGTTTTTTAATTAACGTTATATATGGCAAAAAAAAACTGGAGAAACAGATTCAATAAGCCAAGCGAAAAGTCGAGAATAAACAAGATAAAATGGCGGGGTGGCGGGACGAAAGCACGGTAATAAGCGGAGGCGCAGGGAAAAGTTAAACTAATAAATCATCGTCTCGCGGGGCACAGGATGAGATTAAAGAAATAAAACGGCGGGGCCGCGGAGCGAAAACATGCGTTTTTCGTCTTTTTTATTCTCGACTTTCCACTCGGCGGAGTCGCGGTGAAAACACGAATGTCACAAATCAGCCACCATAATGATGACCTTTATCATTCCAAATAGTTTTACCACTTTTGAAATCATTTACACTGAATTTTCCTTACAAGTAACGAACTTTTACCATTCACAGAGACACTGATGTTTATAAATTGACGAAGATTTACCATTAACACTGATTTACAAATTTGAAAACCCTTAACACTGATTGTCCGTTATACAAAAACGATATTATGTATGGATTTATCCCATTAATGTTTTAGATTGACGAAGACTTACCGTTCACACTAATGTTTCCTATAGTTTTACAACTGTTTAGTTGTATGTCAATATTTTCCTCGTATGTCCTCATTAATTCAATCAACGTTGTTACACCATTCAGTCGGATAACAGTCTCATGTACGCATTCTTTAATAAACAAGAATAGTTATCATTTAAAATGAGTCATACCTTAAGTCAAATAAATTAAAAGTATGATAGCTCCATGTCTTGTTTTCTTGAGACTTATATCCCAAAGTCGATATTTAACAAAGTTAAATTAGCATGTAATACGTTTGCGATTAGCATGGATCCAGACGAGCCTGCGCATCCGCGCAATCTGATCAGGATACATGTTGTTCGCTTACAAAGTAGAAAAACTGAAAGCGAACAGCATGGAGCCTGATCAGACTGCGCGGATTATTATCATTATTATCATTATTATTGTTATTATAATCATTATTATTATTATTGTAACAAACATATGGCTGTCTTTAAAAATCTGTGCTCAACGTCAAAATTATTGAGCAACTGGCAACTTCCTAACTTAAAGAAAATTTCAATTGCGAAATTAAATATGTAATGTTGTAACCTTTGTAAGACACGAAAGTGTTGATGGCGTAACAGATGTGTTCCAGCAATTCCACATTATTTGTAAATATACTGCAACAGCCCAGTAAGATCTCTACGGCTTTCTGACTGTCTTCATCACTTAAACGAGACGCTGCAAGACAAACATATGAAAAAATATTTTAAAGTTTTATAGTCCTCATTGAAAACTATTGCCCGCCAAACTGACTATTGATACTTCTATGATATAAAATCATTAAATGACAAGTGCAATGTATATTCAGATAGATCCAAATGAAACCATCTTGAAATATGCCGGTGTGTCCCCGTAAAGGAACACTGTTATAGCTTACCACACATTTCAGATTTTAAATAATTAAAATCTTTGTGACAGAAATATTTCAAATTAAAGAAAAACACCAGGTTATTTTCATAATTATGAATAGGAGGGTTTCGACTGTCACTTTCTTTGAAATTTTATGCTGAGACAGAGTTCCACTTGGCCATTTGACGATTAGTCTTTTGTCTATCTTGGTATTTTTAATTTAAAAAACATTGTGTCCAACATTGATCTGTCAAGGATCAGGTCCATGACACTCCGACTCGAATCATAATTATTTACACTTAGTTATGAAAAGTAATGAAACAAAAGCTATAATATATACATATAGAGCTTTAGTTTAATGTTTATACTTAAAACACCATTTCTAAATAAGGTGCAAAACAACATGTATAGTTGCAAAGCAGAAAGGCAATCTAGAAATGTGGTTATCGCAATGCATGAAGGCTTCTTAACATGTATATTGCATATTATTGAAATGAATTGAAATAATAAATTTACTGAAAAACAATGTATTTATTTCATTCTATTGGAAAACTTAAAATAGTGTTGCAAATGAAACCTATTGAAATATATAGATGAACGTCACATAATAAGTCCAGAGTCATATACCAAACAAAACAAAAACAAAAAATGAATTACCTAATACTACAAGATTGCATAAAGCCCAGCATCCGTATTCCTGAATACATTCCACGTGCGGAAATGACGTCATTGTTTTCAGCAGCATATTGAAAGCGTCTTTTGACATCAGTTCCATACACGCACAATCTGAATGTACAATATAGTCCTAAAACTGACATATAGATTTTTAAGGTATGAGGTATCGGTATTTTATCTCTTACAACTTTTATAACATGAAGTCGCTTTGTTTTCCACGTTATGGGACCGTCACACCATGTTCTGGTCAGCGTTCTATGTCGTTTTGGATATCGTTGTAAGTAGCCCATGGTTGCTTGGATAGCGCCATAAGAACGTTGTGTAAACGACAATGAACTTCTGTAATCGCCGGGAATCGGTATAGATCGCTGGTCCGGAAAAAAGTTTTGAACATGCACAAAAGTTTTCACTCAGACCAGCGTTCTTCAACGTTTAAATTTCAAACGCTGAAGAACGTTTAAGGCAGCTTGCTACTTTCCGATCGTATCATATCTCAGTTCTTGATGATTTTTGGTGTGCAAATAGAATCTATGTATATATGTAAGCTTGACTTCCGCAGCATTATTTTGTAAAGAAAAGGCGTGACTATGACGTCAAAGCGCCCTCTATCGTCGGCGTATGAATTGCGACATTTATATCGATAAAACGGCCTGTTTCTATCAATTCTCGTCCGTTTTTCTTCATTTGAATGGAACGTTTTATTCACTTTCACTGAGCGTTGCACACGTTCGTCTTTCGGTAGTCAGCCGTTCCTCAATCGCTACTTGGTTGTTACTTATCGTTTGCTTTGCAGTGAACGACTCACTGGCGACTCTAACGACCGCTGAACGGTCTTCAAACGCACAAAACGTGTGACTAAAGGTAAAGGAACGTCCTTTTTGCGATCATTGAGCGTCATCTGTGCGTCATTAAATCGTTTCACGAACGACTATGCATATGTAAAAAAACAAGGTTCATTTGATTTTGTGCGACCGTAGAGAACACATTCCATGGAAGATCCTGAAAGATTTAGAAGGCTATATATGTTTGCTATATAGCCAAGCATCAAGTAGATATACGGAACTTTAACATAGCTGAACATATCGGGGGAAATCACCAGCAGAGAAAACCCCGACATTCATCCAAAGAGAAGAAGACCACGACAATGACGACAGTGTTGGACTAAATCATAAATATAAAGAAGTCAAGGATTTGGATTTTTTACAAAATGTAGCTAGTAAAAATCCTCATCCCAATTTTTTTCCTTGTTGTCATGATGCTGACTATTCAAACACACAACAACTGAATTCACTATGAAATTTCTAGCGCTCTGTACCCGTTAAGCCGTAATTTACGCGTAAGTCGCACGCTTACAACGCTCGTCAAGCGTAGACAAATAGTTCGTCCCACACCAGTGACACGTTAGCACACACTTATCGGTTTCAGACGTATCCTACTTCGTCGCTGTTTCACGCTCCCCGTGCGTTTCACACACGCTAGTTATGCGTTAGACGCACGTTAATCAAACGCTAGATGTGTCAGCTTCATTCAAGAACGTTCAAAAATTGAACGATTGAAACGTTCAGAGAGCGTTGACCAGAACGTCATGGTGTGACGGACCCTTAATACAAACATTTCGTATTCCCATGCAATATATTGAGGATATTGATTTGAGTGTAAATGAGTGTAAGTTCAATACTGAATTTATTGCACGAATTGAATAAGATTACATTATGCGAGCCTCTGGCTCAAACAGTGCAATAAATTCAGTATTGAACTTAGATGAATTTAATATTTTATTTATCACATACCAAAATAAAGACCGTTTAAAGTAAAATAAGAGCCATTTTTCATTGACGAGCCTATAGTATAACGCTAACATTTAGCGCGTCTTTACACTATGTTTGTATAACGCTAATGACGTCATGTCTAAATATATGCACAGCCGTGCAATACCATATTTACGGAGTCGCAAAATCGGCACAGGTGTAATAAAACATCATCGTAATTTTGCCTTTTTTATTATATTGCAACTTATGTGAAATCCTATAGATATAAAATATGAGATAATTGAAATCCATTCTAATGTTCATATGTATACATGTATCTTTCAAAATAAACACCACACTAGATCTAGTATTTGTAGCACGTAAAACATAAGTAAAAGGTTTCGCTGAAGTCCATTATATATTATATTCCGGTAAGATTGTAAAAAGTTTTATAAACTTTTTTAATTATCATGAAGTGTACTCCCATCATAGTGGTGGTACGTAAGTATATATGGTAAAGACCCATGCATGATCCAGACCAACGTGTTTGGGTTAGGATGCAAACTATGTAACAATTTTGGGGAAGAGATATTTATTCAATTTTTTTCTGTATTATACTTGGTACAGTTACTTATTTTAAAGATACAACTTTAGTACAAATATGTTGACTATTTTGTATTCCAATCTTACCCTAGTTCTTTTTAAAGAAGGTACTATGAATAGTTCTGCTTGAAATAGAATTGAATAACCCATACCATGATATACAATAAAGCCAAATACTGTATATTTTGATTAGAAATGTTATGACGTCATTTAAATTATAACTCCACTATTTCAACACTATATTCACCTATATATATTCGTAGTAACTACTGTAACAAGTATCTATATTTACAGTGCATCATGCCTGGTAATTTTTACGTATAAGGCAATTATAAGAAATCATCTGTACCAATGGTAAAAACGCGTTGGCCGTATGTCATTTCTCTCTCATTAAAAAGCCAAATAACAATATAGTAAATTATTTAAAGAATTCTTAAGTACACAAGCTATAACTCAGTTACAAATGTCATAACCTATAAAATTCGGGCAGATTAAAAAAAGTGAATGTTTCCATTTTAAAATCGTCCGCAGTGATGTCATTTCTATTATACAAACAAGTACTTAATAAAATAGTTTAGATAATTCTTTGTGTATACCCTGTACAACTTGAATATTCTGTTTACCATTGCCTCGTATCATAAAAAACCAAACAACTAGACTGTAAGTCTATATGGCGTCACAAAATTTAGTTGTTTTAAACATAGAATCAAAAGAGCATATTTATCAAACTTAACGTTAATGCTTTTTTAAGGAACCAAGTAGAATGTACGTTGAAGAGCCAATTAAACATTTATCTACGTAACAAGTCATGTGTTCATCGTTTCTATCACACAACACAACTTTCAAGTTATTTTTTGTAAAGTATTTAAGTGCATAAAGGTCAATTTTAAACACAAAGAAACTTAACTACAAAAATAACCAGGCGCATAGTTGAGATAAGGCCTCGAGAAAGAAATATCATTTGATCTTTCCTTTGTTGACTTATGTACATAATGATGTATTAATAGAAAAATATTAGCCAATGACGCTCATAGATAGAAAATTCAAAATCGTGACTTATTGGCACAGCAGCCATGTAATTAAGTAAGAATTTTCCCAACAATGCGCCTGGAATAGCACATGCAAAATCCATGCAGAATTACTTGGACACAAAACATTAGCTCTTCAATATACACTCTTACCCGATCTAAAACATCCGCGGCTATTTCTAGGTAATGTCATGAACATTAAACGTTGTTGCTGAAAGTACTCTCTCCAAAATAAGGCTAACTGAAGGTCATCAGCCGTTGGTACACAGTGGCTGTCAATTTTTGTGCCTGCAATGATACCTCATACTGTCTCAGATATATCGCCTTAGTTTTATATTTATGTAATAGTTATAGAATATATTCGAGGACTTTACCGGCTGGTATCAGGGGTCAATCATAGGAAAGTAATCGAGACGGAACGTCATTAACCCATTACTTCATGAGCATTTTGTGAAAAATGGCTGTTTTCATTGAAAAGTCTCCCGTTACAAGTTCAAATTGCTATAATACTATAAAAACTGCTTCAACACTAATCAAACTTGGCACAAATGTTGACTGGACCATTGCCCTTGCAACAACATGCTCAGGCTTAAATTTTCTGTTACCATGGCAACGAGGGGACATCTCAAAATTGCCAAAAATCACCATTTTGCGTTGATTTTTTCCATTATAATTGATTTCAAAGTGCTGCAACTTCTCAATGGATTGAGATAGAGTCAAATGCTTTTCAGCGTTGGTTCCACGTTACCTCATAATCAATCTGGGGTCATTTATAGTCTCTCACAAGTCCAAAATTTTCTTGGCGATGAGGGGGACTCCCGCCCCCCTTCAAACCCCCCAAACAGAAGGGGGCACATCCCCCTTCTTGCAACCCCCTGATGTATCTTTTGGTTGGGGGGCCGCGCCGAAAAAGTGGTCACTTTTTTAACAACATTTCTCAAACAAAAACAAGTGTTAAGGGCCTAAATAATGTTTTTTTCACCATTTGAGACAACAAAAAGGGGGGGTGAAAAAGGCGTTAAAAGGCGTGTATATGAAGTAATGGGTTAAGAGCAGCCCAAAGTTTTCCAGAGAACGCCGGTTGCGGCAGTCATGTGATATCGTGTCGTTGTTACTGATGATATAATTAGTGACGGCGAAGACGATGAAGACAAAGATAATTACGTTGATGCATTTGTTATTGTTTTAAACCAGAAAATGTGTCATATGATATGGGACTCCAGCCACCTTGTTAAGAGATAATTGTCGTCTGCTTCTCAGGTACGACACTTATTTCTCTCCTACATAGAGGATTATTTACGAAATAATTAATAATATTGTATAGTGAAGGCAATATCTTAAATAATATTGCTGAATAATCTTAAAGTATAAATGTAACTTTAAACGTTGTAAAGCAACAAAATAAATGTGTTACGATCTTCCAAGGCGTATGAGTCAAACCATAATGCGCGGCAACTATAGTTTAGATAAGTGCTGGGAACCGAAAGGTCAAAACGCATTTTCACCATTGAACAAACGGATGGGAATTTTTTAGAAAACATTGTAAGCAATGGACAAAATGATGTATGTCAATACCTACAGTCGCTCAGAATCAAATTTCAAATATACATGTATCTTACAAGCTGTTATGATGATTAACGCAAGAATCGCGTACCAAAGAAATATTACATACAAACAAGCATGAATAAGTTTAACATAATTAAGTCAGCAACAAATGAAAATCTTATAAAATCTGTATATGTATTTTTGTATTATGGTATAAAAAAGGATAACAATATCTGCAAAATATCTAATATGAAAAATGCTTCACTAACACTATATATACAGTATATATAACAGTATAAATATTAATTTGTTGTATGTAAATAATTGATATGTTAATTGTCATTCTGTAAATATGTTGTGCCTCATATTATTGCAAGAGCTCGAGTCCAAAAAACAAAAACATGTCAGTGTCAAAACAAGATCTAAGTTCAAGTAGGATTAGATTGCACATAATTGAGCTGAGTCACGACAAAACCAACATAGTGAGTTTGCGACCAGCATGGATCCAGACCAACCTGCGCATCAGGGCAGTCTGATCAGGATCCATGCTGTTCGCTATCAGTTTCTATACTTGCAATAGGGTTTGTAAGCGAACAGCATGGATCCTGATCAGACTGCGCGGATGCGCAGGCTGGTCTGGATCCATGCTGGTCGCAAACTCATTATGTTGGTTTTGTCGTGACACGGCTCATATGTTTATATGACAAAACGTTTTATTTGTTAAATATTTAAAAAAAAAGATTTATGAATCAAACAACATGATGTTTACCTGACCGTGACAGGCTGGCTAGTGCCCAACAACAACCTTCTTGCAACGCCGCGTTGTCCGAAAATGTCGTCATAACTGTCATGATAGCACACGTGGCTCCAGCTTCCGAAACCGCTTGGCACGTGTCATCTAAACGATAGAAACGTATAGTTTTTAAAATGTTTGCGTTTGTCGGGTAAGAGAGATGTCATTTAATTTTAACCCTTAACCTCCGTTACCTGCTAATTTTTAATATAGCCTTATTCATTTTTTTCCATTTTTTGAACGGTCAATTATCATTTTGGTGATGTCAAGATGAAATTTTGAACTTGGTCAGCCAACAGTTTAGGTACTGGTTAGCCCGCATGGATGCAAAGGCTAGTTTGCTAAAGGCCAGTCACTTTTGTTACTGCAGAGTAACTTATGTTTAAAGCTTTAACAAGCCTTTCATTTTAAATTGTCAAAATTTACTCATCATGTGGTGAAGAAGTTTCAACAATCTATTAAGTGACACAACTTTCATAATGAAGTATTTATAATAATATGTATGTTGATGGTTACTGAATAACAAACATATTTTAAAACTGAACGTTGGTTATTTTATTATCTATTACAATAGAAAGCCATGAAAAACGGGGAATTAAATATTAAGAAACAAAAGAGTTTTACCGTGGGAGGCGAATGTCCCGAGTGCCGTACAACAATGTTTAAGAATGTCGGTGTTTTTATTGTACTTTGTCATCATGGAAATAATACTGTGCACTCCCCCAACATACATCAAAGATCTCGCAATGTCACCTAAAATGTATTAAAATGCATGCGTTTAATAGCATAGATATTAAAACCTAAGATAAACAACAGTATAAGGGTGAAATTATCAACAATTTTAAAAACATCTTTTTCTTTTCATGTAACAATTACTCTTTTAATGTAACTTATTTGATTCCCTTGTAGGAAGTCTAAGTATATTCCAAACATCTCTCGTACATTAATTTAAGGATGCTTATATTTCTATGTTTTTGGTGTTTATAATAGATATATAAACAGCTAGAAGAGGAAAGCGGTTTGACTGGTGTAGTCGTTGTCCTGCTTCTCGTATGCTTGTGCAAGTCGTCTTAATACTGTATACGTATAAAACTGCGTAATAGAATTCTAATAAATGTTGTATGATTCAAAAACATTGGGGTACACCGAGCTTGTACCTATCGAATTGGTCTGTATTTTTTCAGTTCATATCACATCATAATTATTCAATTGCGACAAAGTACATTGGTACGAGTTAGACTCGAATGTAGCACGAGCATGTACGAATAAAGCACGGATATACTCGGTCAAGCAAATTGAACACGATTTGCATACGAATACATACGGTTCCAAATACGGTCTAGTACGGTCTGGTACGATAGAATGCGACGTTTACTCGATTAACTTTACTTTCACAGGGATTACACAGGATTCCGTCGACTTTTGTTTGAGTTGTGCTCGACTTATCACACATTTTGGTATGTTTTGATATATATTGACCCATTCTGATGGCTTGGCTTCATAAATTTTTGAACTTTCAACGAAGAACACCTATATATGTGAATATTGGTTATAATTATAAAACAATGCCAGATGTAACAGATGACAGGATAAGAAAATTAAAAAATCATCTGCAGGAACAGAGGTTTGGAGTGGTCGGCGGGCCTGGATGGTCCTTTTTGTATTCCTCCTCTGCGAAGGAAACTTTTACTTTGCATGCATTCTAGAATGTTGCAGCAAGTACTGCGGATAGATCTAGCAGTTGAGGGTGGCAGCAGGTAGTTGTGGTTTTCGTTGTACAGTTCGTGCTGATGTAGAGGCCGTGTAGGACCGTATACGAGGCCGGGTGAGACCGTGTATACCCGTACTATACCGTGTATGCCATGCATGATTCGTACTTGAACCGTACTGGTCGTTTGACGATCGTATGAAACCATGTGTGCACTCGTGTGAATCGTACCGTGATCGGGTGACAGTCAATGATGGATGGACAGTCTCGAACGATTCCATACGATTTATATACAATCTTTACACGGTAGGGATCACTCGTGGATTAGAATTCAAATACAGTTGTTGTCTCATACGGTCTCACACGGTCTCTAACGGTCTTGTACGGTCGCTTATACGATTATACACAGACATGACATTCGTACCAGTTTTTTTAAGTTTTAAAAATCATACACGGCTTACACGGATAGACTCGAATGGCCTGAGTGTAATTCGGATAACGCTACAGCTGGTTCGGTTGCATTTATGGTTTACGGGGTGGCCAAGTATAAGCCGTGTGTTCTGTTGGAGACGGCTTTAGTCAAGGTCCTACCTGATAGAACTAGATTGCCGACAACAACGCAACATTTTTCGATAATTGTGACGTCATTTTCGTGACGTGCCATCGTGGTGAGGAAATCTGAAGGATTAACGCTCTCTGTCAGTAGGTCTCTCCATTCATCTAAAACAGATAACAAAAAATAATTTAGTTATACCGATTATAAACAACAATTTCCTCAAACTCATCGAATCAGGTACCTTCTTTTCTGTACAGAAACAATCATATGTGCATGTGCGTTTAAAGTAAACTTATAATTGCGCTATGGTAAACAAATTTTGCACTGTTGATTGTTAATTTTAAAACATTGATTTTTAAAGAAAAAATGGTAAGTAATAAATGCATATTAGAAAATATTATCTTAAATTGATTTTGAAAGAGCATTTTACATTCACAATTGGATTGTGGATATAGTTGATACACGTGAAAATGTGATGTCCAAGAGGATAATTTTTAAAAAAAAACAGCTTGTCATTTGAATAAATTGCGATCACCCGAAAACAAAACAGACCGAGTGTCTTTACCAACTTCTATCAGAACAAGATAGTGTGGTCTTGCTTCCCAGATTTTTACAAATAAGTCTGTCATAATTTTTGTCACATGGTAGATTCTTCGATTACTTTAGGACTAGCGCCTAAAGCGGTCTTTAGCTTTTATTTTCTGTTTGAAAAACAATTTTATGTTGTTTTAAACTATGTATTTCAACACTTGTTTCTTGGGAAAGTGCGTCATATCACTGTCAAATCTACTTCAAAACAACGAACGTCTCGAGAGGTATTTATACGTTAGTGACGTTCGTTTCTAAAACTAAAAGATCAGAATTTATTTTATTTAAATATAGAGAGAAGACCGTTAGATTAGAGACATCTAGGGGTTTCCTTGTAGTTTCTTTATTATATCGTCTGCATTTTTTTCCCGCCTTAATTCTGTTGAGCAGGCAAAATCACGACTCCTTGATTAAAAAAAAAGGTAAAGTTGATATGACTTGATCACTACTTCATTTTTAAACTTAAAGTAAATGAAGCTATAAACCTGCTTCCTGTTGTTCACAAAATATTGTTCGAATTTTGAACAAGCATACCTTGAAAATAACTAAAGAAATACTTGGGAAACCATTATTTAACGGTTAAAACTCTGCTTAAAATAGCACCATAATACATGTATGTTGTCATTGAGAAATTCTACGTCACAAGTTCTTTAGAATCGGCCATTGGACAATGGAGACAATAAATCAAATCATAAATGTATATGATTTGATATACATGTAATAAGCTTCATATCCTTAAATTACACGATACCTTGAAAAGAATAGAATCCAAAGACATCTAATATCACTGCAAGAATGTCTGTGTCCTCTGGAAAGGATTTTACTATTCCATGCAGCAGTTTCATTCCATCATGTTCTGACAAGTAATGAAGACTTGCCTCTGAAAATATATAAACATAATACATTTATATATAATCAAATTACCATAAGCTATAAGAATCCTCCTAACCGGCAAAGTACACTTATATATTTATATATTTATTGTTGTTTGGTTTTGAATTTCTCTGAGACTATTTGGGTGTACTTTGTATGATACATTAGGTTGACAATGAATTTAAAATAAATTTTAAAGTTAAAACCAAACTGTTCATATCAATACTGACAGGGTTACTGAGTACATTTCAAATAATGACATGTATAATATATGTTTTAAAGCGTTTAGTTGAGAAAGATTATTTTATTAATCACTGTCATCTTGACGACTCAAAGCGGAAATTGACGAAATATTCCAACAGATATGTATGGTGTCTGCTTTGGTACATTGCGACAACGCAACATATATCGTTATCGCCTTTTCGTCTTGTCGGTAGCGACAAAGCGCCAAACGGTGCCTCGTCGCGCTGTCGTCTTGTGGTCCTGTCTCTAGCGAAGCACGCCAAACGGCGCATTGTCGTGCGGCGCGTTGTTGTGATGTCGCCTTATCACTTGGCTTATAAGCCCGTGCGACAATGTGACATCGCAACAACACGCCGCAAGACCATGCTCCGTTTGGCGTACATCGTTAAGCGACAGGACGACAAGACGAAAGTCCGACAACGCGCCGTTTGGCGAATTTACCTGTTGTTGCTAGCGCCAACACGACGCACTAAAGCTTTCCGTATCAGCCACCATAGATATGTTAACACTCTCCGCACTAAACTACTTTCAAAATAGGTTTATTTATCATGATGTAAACTATTAATGTTTTACGATGTACTTTTACTTTTTAGAGAAATATTGATTTTAGAGAAATATTGATAAAAACGATAATCATTTGAATCAAGTTGCTCTAATTACTTTATTTTTATTTTCAAAACCAATTTAGAAAATTCAACTGACACACATTGTCACATTTAGTAAAACCTGACTCACTTTACTTGAAAATCTCTAAAATAAGTAATAATATATAAATAATTTTGATGATATAATCTTTATTTTACAATGTTATTCATCAGTTATACGTATACAGTCGTGGTTAATTTTATTCATTACCCCTCACTTTTTTGAAATGTTAATTTCCCAAAGACCAATGGGAGTTATTCTTACTGTTAAGTGTATCATTTGACTAAAACTTTTGTACTTTTACATAGGTAACAGTACCTTAAGTTTTCACATAAAAGATCTGAAAAGTAAAACCTTACAGACACAGTGTCCCAATTAGGTATTTGTCTGGGGTAATAAAACGAATAAAACATATGAGCCGCGTCATGACAAAACCAACATAGTGCGTTTCCGACCAGCATGGATCCAGATCAGCCTGCGCACCCGCGCAGTCTGATCAGGATCCATGCTGTTCGCTATCAGTTTTTCTACTTGTAATAGAGTTGGTAAGCGAACAGCATGGATCCTGATAAGACTGCGCGGATGCGCAGGCTGGTCTGGATCCATGCTGGTCGCAAACGCACTATGTTGGTTTTGTCGTGACTCGGCTCATATGTGTTACAGTATCAGCAAAAATATTATCCCTCGTAAAAATACTATTACGCTCGGCTAATGCCTTGGGTAACAGCACGGATGTTATTTTTGCAACCTAATATATCATTTATATAATAATGTACATTTTCTAACTGAAACCTTTTATAAACACTACAAGACGGATAATGCGTATTTAGATTCTTAAGAGTTTTTCAGCATTGTTCATTCAAATTTACTATTAAGCCAAGTCTTAATTGCAAGACTGAAATTATCAATAATCCATAATTATAACAAATATAACCATTAACAAATATGAAACATTTAAAGGGTATATAGTTATATCTTATGAAATATTTCAATAGAAAAAATAAACAGTAAAATTAGTAATTCACTACCATATTTCTGTCATACGAGACTTTTTGGATGTTTTTGTTTAATTTTTACAGCGGAAATATAACTAAATATATAAATTCAACGTGGGAAACATTCTTTGCTTTTTTATTTGATCTTACATCGTACATATATCAAAATGTTGAACTTACCTGAGTTTTGAACTTGTTTTAACAACGATTTACAAGCCTCCAGTTGAATTTCCTTACTCTTCGGAAATCTCTTCATCGCATCAAGTAAGGTTTTGATAGCCTTTTGTCTGGATAATACTATTTCTAAGGAATCTGTTGTATAAATAAAAAAAAGTTAAAACGTGATATTATTTTTCCCCATATAAATGGTACAAAAATGCTTAGAGATACATATTAAATAGATAGAAGCTGTAGATAAAATTAGAAAACAGATAAATGATCATAATCCTTTGTTCTAGCTTTGACCTTGAAGATAGATGTCCGCCATTTTGTTTTGATATAACAATGATGACAAAAAAGTTTAGTTTGTCTTAGACCTCTTTTGATTGATTTCTCACTAATTTTGCTTTCCTTGCAAATATATTTTTCATTTATGGTCATTGTGTTCATCGACAGTAGGCAAATCAAGACAAGTCATGAAGAAAGTGTTATATATACTGTATATTACTTGTGCAATTACAGAATTTAGCAATGTGATAACAAAGGATTCAACTGTCTCTCCTCAGCGAAATTAAACATATGTCGAGAATGTAAGAAAGAACATTTACAGTGTCGATAAGGTAAACATTTTGACAACAAAAGAATACCTTTGTAAAAAGAGTGAAACTATATTTTTCTAGATATCATAAACAAAGTCTGATTCGTTTTCTGTTCCTACCCTTTTCAAGATACCATCAATATATTTCTGTATCTTTATGTTTAATCGTGTAAACAAATATGCTTAATAATAAAAAAACTAAATTTTACACACAAACCTTGGTCATCTATGCTACCGATTTCCTTACAAAATTTGAGCGCAGTGTCAAAATCATCTGGCAATGTTTGCATCCTACCAATAGCGTCTTGAACCGACGTCTTTCTCTTTTGTTTCTCTTCGATTTGTGAAACTGCTTTGAAAATAAAGAAAGAAAACAAACAAATTAATGCTTGTAAACCTCACTAGCAAATTATCAATATTAAGCTCTGATAAAAAAATCTGCAAATGGTCTAGGGTGCATGGCTTGAAAGTAGCACTGAAATCAGGGTTTTCTATCTATTTCTTACGGAAAAATAGCAGGTCTCAAATTAGGAATATAATATTATTATACTTACTTGTTGTTAACTAACTACTGTTTATAAAACGTACTAAATGATTGTGCAACTCTATAAGCCCATCAATGACAAACTGATTCTTTTTTAATGTAAACAGTTCCTTTTTATATGTGATAAATAGAATATTATATTCGTTTTGGTTTATTTTAAATTTATTCTATTGAAATATTATGCTCAGGCTCGCATGTTATATTTGTATTCAACTCGTTCAATAAATTCAGTATTGAACCTGAACTAATTCAATATCCTCTATATATAACTTACTTTCATTGTTTTGAGGTGGCATGTCTGTACCCGTCACTTGTTTGATGCTTGTAACTTCTACGCCTGAAACAGTTATTGCAGGAACTGAAAGAAAAATGATCACTTGTTTAACATTCTTGTTGTCATATTCTGTCATGTACCTTAATGCCGCAACAATATACCAGTTAGCAGATGGTAGCAAGCCTATCATCATTAAGTAAACACTTAAGTATAAATACATGTATAAAATTCTACATTCAAAATAAAGTCAGAACCATTTCTATAACTACAAGTAATATTCAAAAGGTATACGAGTTGAACTCGACTCAATTATCGGACACTGAATTTCAAAAATAGCTTCAAAAGCCACGTGGACCATATTTTCTTAGTGATTCAATTTTTTGACAACTTTTGAGTTCATATTTTCTTTTTTTCATTTCAACAACAATGTTTTTATATTTTTGGTTTTTTTACCTACATAGCTTTATCTAGTATATATATTGTTAACGTGCAATAAATACATTTATACATCACAACAACATTTATAATTCAATAGATAAAATGCTTAATGTACAATCAAATGACACAAACTTTCGAAGAGGATAAACTTTACAATTATAATTAATAAATTTCTTAAAGTCAAACCTTCTTTGAAAGATGTGCATACATTTATCGATATATTTCTGTAACAAATACAAAGTAATTCAATGGAAATTAAACATAAATCGCCGACTATAGATAATGTGTAATAGAGTATATCATAACAAACATTCTTCCGCATAAAGAAGTTCAATGTGTTCTTTTGATGAAAACTAAAGCATATTTTAAAATATCGTAATGTAAGCGTTTTGTTTGAATGCCATAATGTAATTTAATAATTGAACAATGTAATTTTATAATTGAACAAAGCAAAAAGGTCATGGTGGCCTTATATCGCCCACCTGTCTATAAAGGCTCCCAATGACAAGGGTAGATAGCATTGAATATTATAAATAAAAAGCAAGTACATTTTATGTACTTGGTCAGAATCTGGGTAACTGATATCAGTACTCAATTCTACGTCTGAAATGGTCATCGATATCCAAATATCTGTAAATGACAAAGAAGACTTTGAGGTCAAGGTCATTTCAAGGTCAATATTATAGTTGAACAATTCAAATGCCGGTCCTGTCATAAATGTATGAATGACATCTGATCATTGATAACAAAGGAATGGCAGTTTTATCACAATTCAATAATTTGACTTTAAAATATGTCTTAACTTTTTATTATTCAAAGGCATATAACTCTTGACATATTCAGTCGTTTTAGCTCATAAATAAATGAACTTGATCGAGACCTTATTGTAATACATATTATTTATATTTTTTAACAATGGAGAAGACACGAAAGCACTAACAAGGTGAAAGATAGTGCTTATTTGCTTTTTTTTTTGTTAGATTTACCTATAATCTTACTTTGTTGAGATTTTATGGTCATAGATATTCTGTTAAAATTTGTCAAAATTGAAGGAGAAATGAGAGCGTTGGAGTGGTAACAATGTGAAATATAACAGATATTGTAATTCAAAGGCAGATAACCCTGGACATATTGTTTAGGATATGTGGATGCTAGAGTGGTAAAAAGCTAATTTTGGACGGACAGACAGACAGGCGCATACTCAGGTGAGCTAAAATTAACACACAATAAAACCTGATAATAACTGGTCAAAATTAACGAAAATTATATAAACTTTAAAATATGTACGTTATGCTGCAGGGCCATGCCTTTTTGCTGCAAAATGTACGTCAGAAACATGTGGACGATATGCGCCGCAAAACGTTTATATAGGTACGTTTTACGGTACGGACGTTTTGCAGTGTAACAAAGCATAGAATCATTTATTGATAACGTTGCATAATTAGCTTAAATTGATACAATAACATACAATTCAGAAAATATAATATAGTATAAACAACAATAAATATTTACGTCAATTTTCTGTATCCAGAAGAAAAAAAAGAATATAACTCCTTGCCAGTGAATTTCACACCGATCTTTTAGCCGAAAATTGTTTGGTTACGATATTTTAGTAAAAATAAAAGAAAAAGGACTAAAAACTATTTTGTAGAGGGCGCGTCCTCCTTGTCGAGTGAAAATACACATTTATAGGGCTTTGGAAACGATAAATCAAACCATAGTCCAGGTTACAGTCGTGGTATCATATACCATCAAAGCATTGGCTACCACAAAGATCTATTGATAAGTCAAATAAGGGTAGATTTGAAGTGTAATTCAATGGTCAATAAACTTTTAAAATAAATATACTTGCAACTGTCTAATGATTTAATTAAGTGTGTTATAAATAGCTGAGCGATTTGTAATGTATTGAAATTGTTAAGCGCCGCCTTATCAAACACCCTCAGAATAAAGTCATAAATAAATATGACTGTGTGCTTGTAGGCCTTTTATGCCCAAGTAATTCTTTTATTTTATTTTCCTAAAAGCATTTTAATTATTGCTGTTCTGTTAAAGTTTTCAAACAAATGACTCATAGGCCAACTACTTGAGCCATCTTTAGCTTCTGTTGTTTTGTTGTTGTTGTTGTTGTTGTTGTTTTTAACTAGTACAGTTATATTGATGAACATGAATGTTGCAGTTCGCGCATGCGCATTCTACGTAGTGCAAAAACGCAATTTAACGATGCCTACAATGTATCATATTTAAAGGTTTTAACAGAGTGATTTCAAGTTATGTCACCCAGAAAACAGTAATTTTGCGATGAAGTCAAAATACTACATTGCTTGCATTTTGCTAATTTTATGATAATCAATTTCACATTAAGTGCTAAATCAAGTGCTACATTCTTCACGCGATAAACATCTTACATGCTCTAAAGTCATTATTTTAACATTATATTTACTGTAATAAAATATTATTACGTAGTAAATTCGAAAATCAACCGTTTTCAGTGTATAGAATGATGAGCGCTTTACAGCTTAAAATTGAGGAAGATAAATAATTTGAATAGAATTCTGGCTTCAATAAATTTAATTTTAAAGCACATGAAAAAAAACTATTTTACTCTGAAAGCCAAGTAGTGCCATAACGATTTTTTGTTTCTAGTAATAACGAGATAGTTGGCTCGAAATTGCGAGATAGTTGGCTCAAAATAACGAGATAGTTGGCTCAAAATAACGAGATAGTTGGCTCGAAATTGCGAGATAGTTGGCTCGAAATTGCGAGATAGTTGGCTCAAAATAATGAGATAGTTGGCTCGAATTGCGAGATAGTTGGCTCGAAATTGCGAGATAGTTGGCTCAAAATTGCGAGATAGTTGGCTCAAAATTGCGAGATAGTTGGCTCAAAATAATTGAGATAGTTGGCTCGAAATTGCGAGATAGTTGGCTCGAAATTGCGAGATAGTTGGCTCAAAATAATGAGATAGTTGGCTCGAATTGCGAGATAGTTGGCTCGAAATTGCGAGATAGTTGGCTCAAAATAACGAATAGTTGGCTCAAAATAATGAGATAGTTGGCTCGAAATGCGGATAGTTGGCTCGAAATTGCGAGATAGTTGGCTCAAAAATAATGAGATAGTTGGCTCGAAATTGCGAGATAGTTGGCTCGAAATTGCGAGATAGTTGGCTCAAAATAATGAGATAGTTGGCTCGAAATTGCGAGATAGTTGGCTCGAAATTGCGAGATAGTTGGCTCAAAATTGCGAGATAGTTGGCTCAAAATAACGAGATAGTTGGCTCGAAATTGCGAGATAGTTGGCTCGAAATTGCGAGATAGTTGGCTCGAAATTGCGAGATAGTTGGCTCGAAATTGCGAGATAGTTGGCTCGAAATTGCGAGATAGTTGGCTCAAAATAATGAGATAGTTGGCTCGAAATTGCGAGATAGTTGGCTCGAAATTGCGAGATAGTTGGCTCGAAATTGCGTGATAGTTGGCTCGAAATTGCGAGATAGTTGGCTCGAAATTGCGAGATAGTTGGCTCGAAATTGCGAGATAGTTGGCTCGAAATTGCGAGATAGTTGGCTCGAAAATACGAGATACTTTGCTCGAAATTACGTTATAGATATCTTGAAATTACCAGATAGTTGACTCGAAATTCAGCTTGCTCAAATGCAACTTTTCAAAATTCAACACTTCAAATCTCAAAACACTGCGCCAGAGCACTTAGTGGCAACAACTTTATGTAAGTTTGGCTGAAATTGCACAGAAACGATTTTTTTTTTTGATAAATAATATTACATTTTATGTTAGAAAAAAAATAAAAAGCCATCAGTCTGTCAGAAAGTTCTAAGTCAAAAATCCTGATAAGTGTGACAGGGAACTTAGAGACAATAGTTCTGTTAATATTTGGTTTAAATTTCCTTGAGAAATATAGGTGTTGAAAACAGATCAGTTGAGTATTTTACTCAAAATATATATTTTTTAAAAAAAAACATCATAGGGTCATATTATAAAAAATAACAATAACCTGTCATTAACATCGATAAATATGATGCAATGTCTGTGCCAACAAAGTAACTGTACCCAAAAAAACCTGTATTTTCAAATTTTAAAAAAAAATCATTCAATTTTCTGACAGAGAGTGGTCAATAAGTTTTGTTCAATTAAAATACATATAATATACAATATAAATGCATATTACCTATCAAAGATTTATCAGAGACTAAAAGGTTGAATTATAATTTTATACATAAAAATCAAAAACACCCTTTCTACTTTAACTCAGAGTTGCGAATCTGTGTAAAAAGCAATCTACCGAAATTAATTAAGATACAATGTATTGGGGTAACAAGGTACCTTAAATATTCCATAAAGGAAGTAAAATTATAGTCACATTAAAGCCTAGGTCATAAATAAGAAAATGCCGCCGGGCGGCGTCTGTTTCTCCAAAAAATCGCAATATCGGCCGGCGTCCGTCCGGCGGCAGTGACTATCGGACGGCAGCAGCTGAAAATTTTGCTCATCGGGCGGGCGCCTTTGAGTTTTAAGTAATACTTAAAAGCTAACGGCGGCCGGACGATAATTTTTGGGGTCACTGAGTATAAATATCATCGAGCGGACATCGTTCGATCGCCGGGCGGCGACCGGGCGATGATTTTTTTGATCTGGCAATTTTTTGTTCTACTAAAACAGCGTCCGATTTAAAAGGCGTCCGGGCGGACATCGGCCGGGCCCCGCCCGGTCCCTGAATAGAGCTGAGTATTCAAACGATTATCGCCCGGAACCCGGACGATTCATGTACAGGCACCGTGCGGTCATCGTTTTGTCATCCGGCGACCGGGCTGCTTGTGTTTGTTTTAATTTCAGCTTGAAGAAGTTGTAATTGCCTCAAAAATATATTTGTGAATTTCTTTTGAATACTAGTAAACATGAATTTTTTCTTCAATGTCCATGCGAATGTCTGATTGATTTTCGCCTTCTACGGCCTCGATACTGGCCGTTGGTGACTCGTTGTCAACAACACGGACCAACTCCTTGGCCTTCCCATTGGGTTTGGCAGCTGACTTCTTTGCTGGCATAATTACAACTGGCTGATTTATCTAGGATGTCATTAAATGTAAGGTCATTGTCGCCCGGCACCCGCGCGGCAACCGTCCACTTCACTTTTAAATCGCACAGGCGCCATACGGACATCGGGCGGCGACCGCCTGATCCGTTCAATTCTTTCTGTAAAATCCACTCGGCAAAAATCGCCCGACGACTGTTTCATTCGTGACCACGCAAGGTATCAGATTTAAAATCGCCCGGCGTCCACGACATCAAAAAATCTGCCGATTTTATAAAAATCGTTTAATCGGACGGCGCCCGTTTTATTTGTGACCTAGGCATAACCCATTACTTTATGAGCATTTCGTGAAAAATGGCTGTTTCCGTTGAAAATTCTCCCGTTACAAGTTCAAATTGCTATAATACTACAAAAACTGCTTCAATACTAATCAAACTTGGCACAAATGTTGACTGGACCATTGCCCTTGCAACAACATGCTCGGGCTTAAATTTTCTGTTACCATGGCAACGAGGGGACATCTCAAAATTGCCAAAAATCACTATTTTGCGTTGATATTTTTTTTCATCAAAATTGATTTCAAAGTGCTGCAACTTCTCAATGGATTGAGATAGTGTCAAATGCTTTTCAGCATTGGTTACACGTTACCTTATAATCAATCTGGTGTCATTTTTAGCCTCTCACAAGTCCAAAATTTTCTTAGCGATGAGGTGGACTACCGCCACCTTCAACCCCCCAAAACAGAAGGGGGCACATCCCCGTTCTGGCAACCCCCTGATACATCTTTTGGTTGGGGGACGCGCCGAAAAAGTGGTCACTTTTTTAACAACATTTCTCAAACAAAAACAAGTGTTGGGGGCCTCAATAAGTCATTTTTTCACCATTTGAGACAACAAAAAAGGGGGTGAAAAGGCGTTAAAAGGCGTGTATATCGCGTAATGGGTTAAATCAAATCAGGTTTAGAAGATAATAAAAGATATTTTCTTATAAGATCATCTAAAAACACACGCAAAGTTAGTTAAATAAATGTCAGTTTTATAAAATAAGTGCTTGTGTCTATTCAGTATGCCAAAACAAATTGTTGACAGTTCGAAACACAATATGTGCACTCTACTTAATCAATGCATGAGAGTGTACCTAAACCACTGTTTAGCATATCAAGTTGTTACATGCTTTTCATCCTCTATCATAGTCTGACATTGGGAACAGAATGGTTGTTCCACTGGCAAACCTATGTAGCTTCATGCCTCTATACCTATTTGTGCTGTTACACTACGAAATTTCGCTGAAGCAGCCCTATGTGACTTACTGAATACTTACTTACTTACAATGTTTTTCAGTTTCAAAATCATTATTAAATGTTTATATACAGTAATCTTAATTTGTCTTCGGGTTGTTTCTTTTTTAACAGTTCCAATTATTTATATAATCTTCCAATACAGCCCCAAACAGACGATGCATATATGATAACTGGTACAACGGTAGCTTCGTACATTTTTGTATATGTTTCATTCATAGAATCTATCATTGAGTTAGAGAGAGGATAGGGAAATCCCAACCGAAGGGTGATCGGTTCCATCGGGAACGAGCCTTGGCGAGGGTATCTCGTATTCTATACACATAATCTGAACAAGGTAAAGATGGATTTCAGAAATGTAGAATGTTGGATTTTAGTGAATTAACATTCATATAATCTGTTATACACCAGTTATGAATACCACTTATCATACTGTTCCGTCTCATACATTCACATTGTATTATTAACTGTCAAATATAAAAATAAACCAGTAACCGTTCAGATTTATAAATGCAACATTGCACGGCGATTATATCTATACTTACAGCATACATATGTAAAATATGCATAATGCGGTTTTCGTTTTACAGTTCACCGATTCCGAGACGCGAATGACAAACCATTAGTTACAGATAACTTCGCTGTCTACCATATTTATAAAAAAAAGTTATATCATTTAAATTTTTATTATGCAATCAATTAAATAATTCTCTTCGTCATAAATGTCTTATTGGGTACGTACTTTGTTCATGTTTAGAAAACAATTTTTATAGTTTGAGAGAAAATTTAGAATAAGATAATATTTTGCGATTGCAGTAGTTAACGTGCCCTTTTCTGCACCGCATGTCTCTGCCATGAAATGGTTTAATTAAGGTAAGATCCCTGTAATGGAATCGGGTTTTTCCGTGCCATGTCGGCTTTCTACGTAACTTATCGGCACATCCGTTACCTCTCGCCCGTTTCCGTAAACAGACTATTTTTTATTTCTAAATGAATAAATTATCCGTATATTTATATCCAATACAAATAGAAATTTAGTTTTTGATAAAATGAAAATGAAATTATCAAAAAGTATATTTTGTTTGTAAACGGATAATTCGTAAAAACAGTTTATTGTTATTTTGTTATCATAATATATGTCTTGAAACATAATAAACACTTACATTGTAGGTAAAAGCTGCAAAATTTTTTTTTCATATATATTCCTTACCCCTACCCCCACTGTTTTGGGGGCAATTTAGTGGGAGGGGGTATTGACATAAAAATGCTTATAATTTGAAAACTTGATGGTAAATGTCTTTGAAAAGTTGCAATTGAATAAGTTAAATAGAGTACTTTGATAAAATAATAAGCTTGATCAGGTTCCTAAATATACCCATTACAGGTATCTTACCTTAATTAAGAGTTTTCGTCATTAGCGACGTCACGGCGACAATGGTAGCACTAACACCACGAACACATCAATAACAACAATAGAAATATGATTGATTGATTGATTGATTGATTGATTGATTGGGTGTCAAGTAAAGGTCATATGTCGAGGAATATTTCAAGAACCGTTCGTGCATTATCTCAGGATTGAGCGGGCATCTGAGTAGAAACAACGACGTTCCGTTCACTCTTTAGAGATAAAAATCCAAAGTCCCTGGTTTTCAAACCGTCACACAGTTTTCTGCATAATATATTTACAAGTAACATGTTTGTGATGGATAGCCCATTTTTAAATAGGATGCATTACTTTTAAATGGTTACAAATAGACACCTCCCACAATTAAAGTCACACAAATCTTTGCATGATCTTAGAAACAGTCCAAGTAAATAAAATAGGAGTCATCGTCCTTGTTTTCGAGTTATCTGTACTTCAATTTATGAATGTAATTGAATTATTCATCATTAAACATCGGGATGTGGAATGTATCTTTCATAATGTAAGTGGATTTAGACTAGTTGTCGAATTTAAAATTACCTGTTGTAGATCCGGTGCATTTTAAGGTGAGAATAAATTCCGTATGTTGTAAAAAACAGTCCGATAAGTCGGATAAGTACACCACATAATCAAACAACTTTTTATCATAATTCATACTATTCATAATAAGTATTTTTATTTTCCTTTTTTTCAATCCTTCGTTTTTGTTTGTTTTCCGTTACCTTTATTTCAACAGAAATTCTTAGACTATTGATAAATATAGGAAATGATACTGTATGTCCATCTACTACAGCAGCTCTCCGTTTGAATATCAAATAAAAAATATGTTTTTATATTATAAAGAAAAGTACATCGATTTGTTCCGAACCACTGATTTCTGTAATGTATTTACAAATTTTACAACCCTTTAAATGACTTATTGTCTACTTCAATTTTGTTATAATCTAACGTTAATATTCCTTAAATCCTTAAAACACTAACAAGAAGGGAAATCAAAGTACCGTAAGTCATAGTTACCGTTCGAGGAATAGGTCTGTACATGTTTGAAAATCGAGAGATCGTAACGATCGAGCTGTTTAAAAAGGCAACACGGGTCTGTAAATACTATGCAGACCTAATCCAAATACGGTAAATGTCTAGCCTACATGCTTTTTTGTTTTACTAACCAAAGATTAGTTTTTAAATATTAATTGCAAGAAAACCTACCTATAATCTATGTACTTTGTCATGTTTCCAAAAGCAATCAAAGATACAAACCGCTATACGCTCTTGTAATATATTGGTGTTATTTGAAAATTCTTTTCGTTGGGGTTTCATTATATAATAATTTCAGGTGGATTTATTAGTACTTGTTGAAATTGTCACAGAAAATGGAAACGGAACTTGACGAGATTCTATTATAAACAGGGCAACATGTAATATTATATTTTGTATTATAACAGTTGAAAACAGTAAGGCTAACGTATTTGTTGACAAATACGAACTTACACATAAAAATTTCTTATCCTAGAAATGGAATTCATTATCTTCATGAATAGTTAAATTTTATGGGAGGCTTATTTTGAATATAAAATATACATCTTCACAGGGAAATAACTGACATACCTTCTATTAACAAATCCTAGTAAATGTAGATAGTAAATGTAGATAAATGTGCGCAAAACGTCAGACAGAATTGAGCAAATTTATTACGAAAAATAGTATTATATGAAGTTATGTGACAGGATATATACGGTAATTATTACGTAATGATTAATCTTATGCACACGAGTTTCTCGACTTGACTATAGGGCGTTTACCACAACTTTTCCGCGCAACGTCAAAATATCATACTTCTGACCGAGACACCGTATATTTCTGGACAAAATATTAATGGCGGGATAACCAAATTGCAGGTAATAGCTTAAAAAATATCTTACTGCTGGGCATTGCAAATTTATTCCAATTGTTTAAGTACTCCGTCGAATTTTTGAAACAATTTATCGTTAATCTAGCACAACACAATTCACAAAAAAATACATACTTGGAAGAAATAGTGTTTACAAAAGATCGTGTCTACCTCAACATGACTCGTATTTGCCACAAAAACATGCATTTAAACGACGATGTATTTGTTCTATGACCTAACGTGTATATATTATGGTGAGGCATAAATTCAAGTTCCATACAAAATTGTGTGTTTCTATTGTAAACTTTAGGGAATATATGTTGTAAAAAGGCCTAATGACTCGAATATTGGAGCACCGTACAACACTGAATTCAAACACCGCATTCTTTGAACAAGGCAAATACAGACAATGGTAACCTTTACCTGTAAGTGTGAAATGAACCTTAGTGATGAGGGGTCAAGGTGTTAAGCAAAATTATTTCAGAAGCCTTTGCTGAATATGAAATATACCAATTAACAGACAATATTGACTTAACTTTGGCGGTAGGGGTCGGGGTGTTACGTATGGCACGTCGTTTTCTTATTCCTATGGTTTTCTTATTTGTACCAAGTTATTTAAAAAAACCCTTAATGAATGTCTGAATTATGGACCGGGTGGATAGTTCGGCGGGCGGAAAGACGGACACATAGACAGGTAGACGTACGGAATCCATTTATATATCCTGTTTTATTTGAAATGGCGAAAGATAGGAATATATACATGTAATTAACATTGTTGTTTTTGTTGTTTGTTTTTTAACTTAATTACTAAATAATTATTGAAACATCAGACAAATGTTGGCCATTTTTACTTTTATACAATTATTTAAAAATGAGCAACGTTTTTTTTCTGCAATTTTTCATTTTGATTTTAACATATTTCCCAGTGATACTTTATGTACATATTCTGATTTCTAGACAGTACTCTAATCACAAAAAAAGACTATACGAAAGAAAGACGAATACATTTCTGACACAACCGTGTGAAGAAATAAAATGAATAAATTTAATCAAGAAAGTCATTAGCAATATATTTCTATCTATAAAAATGTTATGAGGTGTTTCAAAATAATAACCAGCTTTATCTCACTTTAATTTACGTTTAAAGAATCATTCATTCAATAAACGTTTTCATCTTACAAATTATGAAAACTTATTGATGCAATGGGCCATTAACCATAAATTAAGCTTAAAGCTACAAAACTATTTTTCTCCGGTTAAATAATAATAGTAATAAACATCCGGTTATAACCTTTGCAAATATAACATCGTATCAGTCACCCCGTAGAAATTATTTAAATTCTCTATTGTTTCCTATCATGTTAACTCGTTTAAAATCTAATACAATGTACTTAACTTGATACATATTTCAAAGTGTATATCAAGAATAGTGCTACCACTTGTCCCACACCGCTGCAGGTTCGAATCTCGCCAGAGACTTCGGAAAATTTCATGTAAGGAAACTATCAAGCTAGCTTGCGGAGCGTCGCTGTCCGTTCATTCCTGAAATAATGCTCGTAGGGGCCCGGGGTGCCTTCCTCCACCAGTAAAGCTGGTGGAAAGCTGCTGAGTCACCAAATGACCTATGACTATAAAGCTCAATCAAACAGAGAAGAAACTGCGTTAGTAAAAAAAACTAATTAAGAACTTGACTGTTTCACAATTCATGAATTGACAAAAAGTTTACAATAATTTGGTATTTGTGAAGTTGAAATACATGTATAAATAAGATAAATTATTTTTAACCGTGATATGAGATACATGTACATGTAATTAGAAAGCAAAATTTTACATAAAAATTTCTGACATGCAGCAACCAGTCAGTTCTCATTAATTTACATGGAGATTTATCCTACAGATATATCCAGGTGTTGAAAAATGTTAAAATGATAAAATAAACATAGATAACAATAATAAATATTTACGTCCAGAGAGTAAATCCGAATATAACTCGTTGTTTGTTAATTTCACGCAGATCTATAAGGAAATAAAGAAAATTATCATGACTATTTGGTAACGATATTTATTTTAACTTAAAATGAAATGACTAAAAACTAATTTGAAGAGGGCGCGTCCTCCTTGTCAAAGTTCTAATGTGAAAAAGATATCGTATTATACAAATTTATGGGGTTTCGGAAACGGTAAGTTGACCGAAGTCCAGGTTACAATCCTGGTATCATATACCTTCAAAGCTTTGGCTACTACAAAACATATTGATAAGTCAAATAAGGGTAGATTTGAAGTGTTATTCAATGGTCAATAAAATATACTTGCATCTGTCTAACGATTTTATTAAGTGTTCCATAAATAGCTGGGAGATTTGTAATGTTTTGAAATTGTTAAGCCCCGCCTTATCAAAAGCCCTAGGAATTAAGTCATAAATAAATAATACCGCGTGCTGAAGTATTGTTATAAAATATTGTAGTAAATTTGACAATCAGTTGATATTTATATTTATTCTACTATTTAAAGATTGCACTCAATAACCTAAAATTGTGAAAGATAATGACTTCGGATACAGTGTTCTGGCTTAGTAAATTAAGTATTGAATGGAATATTATCATATACGACTTTTTTAATCAGAAGAAACCGTAAACCTGTGTTTTCTAATTTTTAATAATGAATTATATCATGTAAGATGCTTGACCGGCGGTTCCTTCGTTTGAAGCCAAATCTCAATAAATGTTTAAATAAGGTTTTGTTTCAATGTTAAGCATCGTTCGGTGGCAAGATTTCTATTTTGAGTTCGTTGAATACATTTTGAATATCTTTCCCGTAGGTATTTAAGCTCATTACACTTCAGTTGATTACATTTACATCAACCTAAAAATGATATGTGTCAAGCGAACATTCGCCCTAAAACGACGATAGCAAGTGCCGCCAAAGCTAGTGAAAGCCAATACACTTTGAAGTCTCGGAGGAAATGTCGGATACAGAACTAAGGCCGATCAGTCAGCCCACACACATTGATGTCGGAGACAGTACAAAGGCCGATCAGTCAGCTCACACACATTGATGTCGGAGACAGTACTAAGGCCGATCAGTCAGCCCACACACATTGATGTCGGAGACAGTACTAAGGCCGATCAGTCAGCCCACACACATTGATGTCGGAGACAGAACTAAGGCCGATCAGTCAGCCCACACACATTGATGTCGGAGACAGTACAAAGGCCGATCAGTCAGGCCACACACATTGATGTCGGAGACAGTACAAAGGCCGATCAGTCAGCCCACACACACAGAACTAAGGCCGATCAGTCAGGCCACACACATTGATGTCGGAGACAGTACTAAGGCCGATCGGTCAGCCCACACACATTGATGTCGGAGACAGAACTAAGGCCGATCAGTCAGCCCACGCACATTGATGTCGGAGACAGTACAAAGGCCGATCAGTCAGGCCACACACATTGATGTCGGAGACAGTACAAAGGCCGATCAGTCAGCCCACACACACAGAACTAAGGCCGATCAGTCAGGCCACACACATTGATGTCGGAGACAGTACTAAGGCCGATCAGTCAGCCCACACACATTGATGTCGGAGACAGAACTAAGGCCGATCAGTCAGCCCACACACATTGATGTCGGAGACAGAACTAAGGCCGATCAGTCAGGCCACACACATTGATGTCGGAGACAGTACTAAGGCCGATCAGTCAGCCCACACACATTGATGTCAGAGACAGAACTAAGGCCGATCAGTCAGCCCACACACATTGATGTCGGAGACAGTACAAAGGCCGATCAGTCAGCCCAAACACATTGATGTCGGAGACAGAACTAAGGCCGATCAGTCAGCCCACACACATTGATGTCGGAGACAGAACTAAGGCCGATCAGTCAGGCCACACACATTGATGTCGGAGACAGTACAATGGCCGATCAGTCAGCCAAAAACACATTGATGTCGGAGACAGTACAAAAGGCCGATCAGTCAGCCCACACACATTGATGTCGGAGACAGAACTAAGGCCGATCAGTCAGCCAACACACATTGATGTCGGAGACAGTACAATAAGGCCGATCAGTCAGGCCACAAACACATTGATGTCGGAGACAGTACAATGGCCGATCAGTCAGCCCACACACATTGATGTCGGAGACAGTACTAAGGCCGATCAGTCAGCTCACACACATTGATGTCGGAGACAGTACTAAGGCCGATCAGTCAGCCCACACACATTGATGTCGGAGACAGAACTAAGGCCGATCAGTCAGGCCACACACATTGATGTCGGAGACAGTACAATGGCCGATCAGTCAGCCCACACACATTGATGTCGGAGACAGTACTAAGGCCGATCAGTCAGGCCACACACATTGATGTCGGAGACAGTACTAAGGCCGATCAGTCAGCCCACATACATTGAATGGACATGGACATTCGGATTCGGTCCGTTCAATATTTGGGGCTGATTGGGAGTTCATTATGATGCTATCAGGTCCTAAGTACCGTATATTATTTCTTATATTATACCAAATAGAAATAGTACAAGTTCAACGAGGAAAGAAAACATATTTTTAAACAACATTTCTAAATTTGGCTGAAAACTCTTAGCAATCAGCTTGCAAAATGTGCGTCTTGCAAAAAAAAATCTTCCTTGCAATAATACGCCACTTTTAGCATATTAATATCCGCTCATGTGGTCACTTTAAATTTTTGTCGCACCGCTGACGTAATCGTGAATATCAAAATATTTAATTTTGCCGCTGATATCTACTTGAATTATGGCTGAAATCTCATAACAGTTGTAGGAAGAGTTGAACATAGAAGAGTACACCTCTATGATAAAACATATGACATTCATTCACCGATAAACACTGACAATATGAACACTGAAAGTTCTATTATACCAAAGAAATGCTTTTTTTTTTAAAAAGTTTTCTATTTTAAAACCTTGTTATAGTTTTCAAAACGTTACTCGTTTGTAAATTACCTAATCAATTATCTTTTGCTGATGAGTACAGTAATGGTGATGAAGTATTTTGTATGGAAGTCAAAATAGTACTTTGGTTACATTATGCTACTTTTATGACAAATGATTTCATAATCAATGCTACTATATCACCAGGTTATATGCATCTAACATGCTCTAACACCATTATTTGAACGTTTAAAATTCATGTTTGTCCTTTTAAAAGAACTAATGATTTATACCTATCTGAAGCATTCTGTGACTTTATGGTGTAAAGACTCTAATTTGTATGAAGAACAAAGATGAAATATTTAGCAAGCGCAGATTTTTTTCTTCTTAAATTTTGCTTTAAAAAGAGAAACATTATTGAAAAAAGGATTTGAGTGACTGCTAAAAATAGCAAAAGACCAATATTCTGTCATCAAATCTCAAAATCCGGACAATTTGCGACAGGGCACTTGAAGACAATAGTTCTGTGAAAGATTTAGTTTAATTTTTTTGCGAAATGTTAAAGGATTTACACCAGTAACATATTTTCAATGAAAATCAGTCAAAATCTCCTTCGGACAAAATCTTCTTCATGTATTTTTGTATATCTGGACATAATCCCCTCCATTGATGAACATAATCCCCTTCATCCTTCATGTGTGAAATGTTGAAGTGGACAAAATACCCTCAATAAAACTGCTACCTATAGGGACACCCCCCCCCCCCCCCCTCGGATGAATTTACTGTTTATAAAGTGGGTATGAGAGCGACATACTACATTATCCGTTTCAACCTGAGAATTGTCCTTCTGGAGAGAGTTTATCAATGTCCATTAATTTGGATTGGAATTATAATGGAATTATAATTAAAACTGCTAAACTTATTCAATTGTTTTTAATGAATATTTGGTTGAAAATTGAAAAATTGATCAGAACAAATAAAAAAAATATATGTCTTATCAAAGCTTATATAATTATACAGGTTAACTTAATACATAATTATAAATCAAAAAACAAAAGTTCATTATTCGTCAATTTTTATGGAGCATAATAATACATTAGAAACCTATGAAACAATGGCGTTTTGTCCGGGTAGGTAAGGGGATTTTGTCCAGCTTGCAAAAACATGAAGGGGATTATATCCACCCATGGAGGGGATTTTGTCCGGGTGGGCGAAGAGGATTTTGTCCGAAGAGGATTGTGCCCGTACGCTATTTTCAATATATTACACGTGAAAACAAACAAAAACGCATTTCTATTAAGGTCTTACAAATGATAGTAACAGCGTTACATAAAGAGAACTATGTTTTATAAGATGATCATGATATTTGCAATCACAATCAATGCATAACAACCTTGCATTTATTTACACATATCGACGAAAGCCAGACATGGGTGCAGTAGAGAGAACGTCGTTTAAAAGAGTTCGTCGGTATCAGGTATAGCAAGAAACATCGTTCCTAGATTTGTTAACAATTTAAACATTAGATACAATAAAAAATTATAAACAAGAACAATTTCCTTAGATGGGTGTAGTAAAGAAATGACAGTTGGTGCCAAAAATGAAAGAAGAAAAGCGGAACGGTCCAACTGCATGGGTTGAGTATAACCGCAGATATAAATAAGAAGACACAACTTGATGACCAAAACTAGAGGCATGAGGAGGGTGGTTGAACACGTTTGGGCGCAAAGTGTCAGGAATAGGTAAGAACTATTTTTTCGCTTTGAAGAGTGGACAGCATTGTAAATATTAAAGTTTTTGTTGTTGTTTTTTCGATAAGTAGACTACAACATCGTATTACCAAAATGTAGTGAATGGTTAAAGACTTTTGGAAAAAAGGTATTTCAGTGGTCGGAATAAATCATGATACTGTAATTTTGGCTAAAGACCGATACGTTTTTTTAAATAGAAAATATCATGTTTTTATTAGGGGTTCTAATCTATATCCTATTTATAATGTTTGTGACATAGATTTGCTTGACATCATACAAAATGATATTTACGAGTTTGAAAAAAGGGTTTGTGCGTTTGTTTAATATTGGTACAGCCGTGTAGGTCTTGAAGGGGATTATATCATTTGTAACACTGTTATTAAAAATGATTTACCTTCCGTCAGGGCCTCATTTATAAAAGCCTTTTACTCTTCTTGACCTATGAAAATCGACGTGCTGTCGAATATTTTACGGTATGCTATATTGTGACAATGTTGTGACAATGGTGCCGGCGTAATTTACATTTACATCTCTAATAAAAGTCTAACTAATTTTTTACTACACAAAGATTTGTGATTTTCCAATACAGTCATGTCCTCAACCATTGTCTGATTTCTGATACAATAACAAGAGCTAGGTAGGACAGCAACGCTCGACTATTCTTAGTGCTTGATAGTAAGAAAACCTTGATAATGTAAAAAAATTTAAGTAAAGAAAAGGGCAAATTTTTTCTTTAAATCCATATTACAGTTAAAGGCCTTGGAGAGAGTCCTTTTATGCTCTCAAAGAAGAGTATAAAATTTCAACTTGTTTCAAAGCCATATGTTAATGGACTTTGAAAATATTTGAGGTGTGACAAAAACTTTAACGAAAATTCTAAGTCGAAAAAGGGGCATAATTCTGTCAAAATGCTTGATACAGTTACCTCCTCCTGTTTACAAGTTGGGGTCATGATGGTGAATAAATGTGCAAAGTTTCAAAGCCATATGTCAATGGACTTTGAAAAACTTTAACATAAGTGGTTACGCCGACGCCGACGCTCGGGTGACTACAATAGCTCTACTTATTCTTATTGAATAGTCGAGCTAAAAATGTATTACAATGCTTGAGGAAGTAAATTATTCAGACTGTAGATAAATAACCCAGGAAAAAAAAATGTCAGATCAATTGAAATCTGAATTTCAATCAGTGATTATTTGAAATTTACCGCAATTTAATCGATTAACGGAAGATACGAATATATTAAAGAATGAACTGCTACAATTAACATTTTAATGATTTTACCGATATGATCTCTCAAATAGCGCATGGTATATGGGTCAAATGGATATACAGTGTACAGTTCGCTGGTAATCGAGTAAATGACACAAAATGGTTACATGTTTTATGACTAAAGCAGGAATTATGTTATGATACAAACAAATGACTACCAAAATAAAAAAAAATAAAAAGATTATTTGAGGTAAATTAATAAACACACTGAAAAAGATACAATTATGATTGTCTAAAGAAGATTTGCTGCAAACCAAAATCTTAATGAAATGTTTAAAAACAGCTATGATATTGACGTTTTAAATACTAATTACATGTGCTATTGTTAAATTTTAGGGGAAAAGGTACACATGATTAACTATGTCCGTACCGATTTATTCAGGGAAATATACATAAACACTTACAATATTGTGTCACATATATAAACGTATAAACACACAAAAATGTAACAAAATATAATTATAAAATTAAGTACTAATGTA
>NW_026859597.1:0-87500 GCF_026571515.1 Ruditapes philippinarum | reverse complement strand
AATCATCGTGCATGCAGGCTAGGGATTTCAGCTGGGACTTTGCAGTCTGTCCTTTTGTTTTCATTATCGATTATAAAAGACGTGCATGAATATCTAAATGTGACATCATGCCTATCCTAGTGTTAAACGTCAGTGCACAGGTAAAAGTCCTAAACATTTGTCATTTTATTTCTCCTGATTAGATATTTTAAAGTCCTGATTAGGAATTGCAAAGTCCTAAAATGCTCTCGTGAATCCTAATTAGGAGTAACAAAGTCCTTTTAAGGCTTTTCAAGTCCTAACTAGGCTTTTAAGAATCAAAATTATTCGGAGTGAATACTATTTTTTTTTGGCACCAAGACGCTTTCATAGTTAAAAGATATAACCACAATAAATATATGAACTCTTATTATACCTGTAGACATTTGGCGGGGGTCTTAAACTCAGACGTCTGCTCAGTCTGCGGGACCTATCATGGTCCTCGCCCCTCTCAGGAGTTGCTGGATCCGATGCGCAATGTCTCGGGGTTTCTATAGATATTAACGACAATGGTGCGACCGAGTCCTTTCTTGCAGGTACATGAGACTGTCTGATTGTCTCTATCAATGAGTTCTTTCGTGTACCGTCCAACGGTATTTCTGACGACTCCATGATCTGGAATAAATAACACTAGAGATAAAAAAAAGGAAATCACAAGCTCGTTAAAGATCGGCAAATCCGCCACTTTCCGCATACCACAACAATTTCAATTTAAGCGTTCTAAGATCACAAGTACAGAACTCCTGGCACATAAAATACTGAATTTGTTGAATTTTAACAATCCTTATAATAAGGTAGAATGTTCTTATACTTATAGCTGTTAACAAAATGGCATATTCCTACTATTTCAGAGTTACATAACACAATCGAAGCAGATAGATGGGCACAAGTCTTTAATTATTTAATATGCAATAAAAAAAATGGCGATAACATTCTTAAAGAAGAAAAGCAGTTAATGAAGCAGATTTTTTTTTTTTTTTTTTTTTTTTTTTTTTTTTTTATCATAAATCAGCAAGAGTAAATTACACACGTACTTAGTATGTGAACTTGCTTATATAATAAATAATGTTTTTTTTAATTACAATGTACTTGTATTATTAAACTTGAACGAAAAGTACATATCGTGTCGGAAGAAGAGTAACGCACAATTTTATATAACAATTCCTGCAAGGGATTATAATACATAAATGGTGACTATCCTTCAATACGCAGTAAAACGTAATCACAAAGATGACACCGTTCGTCTGCCTTACATTCCATATCTATGGCCCGAATTTGAGTAGCCCTATAACATGAAAACATAAACATGGCATAATACAGGATGTCACGTGATCGAGATCTTTGTACATTTAAAAGACGAAAGTTTGCGTTCTAATGTGGACACATGTTTCTGTGCAGCTGCGTGTCACATGCCGTTTGAAATTTATATAAATGATTTTCGAAAAGTTTAATATTCAGGAAAGGGAAGAGATACCATATTGTGCATGCACGAGACACGTATACAGGGTCAATACTTCTTTCTTGCCACATTTGTCACGCCCGTTTAACTCACAACGAGTGTAAAATGTCCATCGGTAAAAATGTTGTGAGTAACGTCCGTTCCTCGCTGTGAGCATCAATCTAGGACGTGTGACACAATAAACAAGGTGAGTTTTTCATAATTTTTGAAGATAACAGACATTTATATAAAAATATCGGTATGCAGTTAGCTAGCAATTTGTTTTCCGAGTATGCACATGTAAAGATATTGCCTGTTGGCGGACAATTTGATGGAAATATCGTCCAAAGCAGGCACTCGGGGTAGATGGAAAACTTGAGACAACTTCTGTCCAGACCAAATTAAACATTGAAAACGTCGATTCTGGTGAAGTTTTGTGCATTCTATCCAAAAACAGATGTCTGGTTTTAATATGTCATTCAGACATTTTATACTCGTTGTGAGTTAAACGGACGTGCTTGTCAGGACCATCCAATCGGAACACCTTTACTATACTAAGAAGAGGGGGTATATTGCTTTGCACTTGTCGGTCCGTCGGTCTGTAGACCAAATGGTTTCCGAGTGATAACTAAAAAAACCCTTAGGCCTAGGGACTTCAAACTTGGTATGTTGATTGGTCATGACCAGTCGATGACCCCTATTAATTTTGAGGTTAAGTGGTCAAAGGTCAAGGTCACATTGACCTTGTTGGTTAAAATAATTTCCGATCAATAACTAAAGCTTAGGCCTAGGAACTTCAAACTTGGTATGATGATTGTTCATGACCAGCTGATGACCCCTATTGATTTTGGGGTCAAGGAGTCAGTGACAAATTGACCTTGTACTTAATGATGATTTCTGACCAATAACTCAACAACTCAAATTGCCATGGTTGATATTTTTATATTAAACTAAAAATGCTTTTGGTATACACATTTGAAGGTCGTATGTAATTTAACAACTGTGCTGTCATTATTGAGGCCTACATGATTCATAAAACTTATGCATATATTATTTGGTAAGATTAGTAACAACTTAGTTTGCTAAGTCATAATAATTATTACTATGACCAGTAGATAATCCTTATTAGTGTTTTGTTCACTGGATCAGAAGTCATGTATAATAACCTGATCACATGACCAACGGGCTGCCAATAGGGGGCTCACATGTTTTAAAAACATATCTTGTTATCTCGGACTTGATAAGGTTGAAAATAGTCTTACCACATGGTTTTAAGATGTAAGCACAATCAGAGGGTGTACTCTTCGATTGTGTATAACGAATGTATACATTTGACATCCAAAGAAAAATAGTTTTATTTTGGCAAAATTATGTTTGTAATATATGCCTGACAGAAATAATCGTTTAAAATGCCCACTGATGTATATTCAAGATCAATTCCGAATTTATGTCAACAGGTAGACATTTTGTAGGTTCTGTATGATAAGTATATAAGTGAAGTACTGTTATGTTTATATTTATGAAAAATCTAATGTTAGTCAAAAACTCCCTGCATTAAATTACTATTTGTTTCTTAGCGTACGTTATTCTTAGCGTAGGTTAGTCCATTCTACTGTGTAATGACTGTGTATACGGGTCTTATACGACGTTTGACGGAAATGGCCGAGAAGATGCGATTGTCATGGCCCTCTGCGCATGACGTGGCATTAGGGGGGTTATGTAACTTCTCACCCTAAAACATTTTTAAAAGGTTTTTTAATCCCTATATACAAACTGAGAGGTTAGGGCCTCTGTAAGAATGCTAGAAAAGTGCCGGCCGCTCAAAGAATATATCATTTGAATGTGATTAGAAAATTGCCGCGCATGCAACTTTCATACAAATATCTCTTATAATAAAATACAATTAAAAGGGAGTTTAATTACACTTATTTCAAAACATTTAGGCTCTTAGGCTCTTGTGTCAGTACTATCTTAAGTACAAGGTTATGGGAAACGAAGTCAATTTTCAACAGCGCTGTTTAAAAATATATCACTGTGGTTTTAATCTCCGATATGTGTTAGTTCCTCGCATATACATGTATAGATATTTAGATATCAGACTATTGTCTTTTAACAACGGTCCTTTTTACTACACAACAATATATATTAAAATAATCCCGAATTACAATTAAAAAAAGGACAAAATGAAATGCATATTTAACATTTTAAAAGCATACAACGACTTGTCTGTTAAAAAAAAACATATTATCAAAATAATTTATACACCTACCTCCGCTTTAAGAATTTTTAATCCAACTTTAGCTAAGTAGCACGTGTGCGTGTATATGTATCTATAATAGAATATCTTATTCACATTCAATCATATATTTTTTTATAAATCCTTGCTTTAGATAATTATATATGAGTTCCGGGTATTCTCACATATTTATCGGTATCTCCTGTTCAATTGTTAAAAAGTGGACCACATTATCACCTATGTTACATGTACTTGATGCTCGTTTATCAGTCATTTAGCATATCATTTGCTCATAGCACAAAAATCACAAAAACAACGTCTAATTCTGCCTATACCGTTATCAAATTATATATAAACGTCCGTGGTGATAATTTGTACAGTATTTTCTGAAACGTTATAAAGGTTTAATAATACTGCACGTTTGTAACGTCATTTTTCAATGGATAATCGTGAATTTTATATTATTAGTTATAAAGATCGTTGACAGGTTATATGGCCCTATATAAACGGCTATTTGTAAATATAACCCGAGCCGTTAGGCGAGGGTTATATTGCAAATAGCCGTTTATATACGGCCATATAACCTGTCAACAATCTTTTTAACGAATTTATAATACAGCAAGCATCATTTTTAGAGAAAAAAGTAAGATTTCTTTATAAATCGACAGCAGCCGTGTATATAAAACTATATAAACGTCACGATTATCCAATGAAAAATGACGTTACAAACATGCAGTATTATAAAGTTTTATATACACGGCTGCTGCCGATTCATGAAGAAATCTTACTTTTTTGCTCTAAAAATGATGCTTGCTGTATTATAAATTCGTTAAAAAGATCGTTGACAGGTTATATGGCCGTATATAAACGGCTGTTTGCAATATAACCCTCGCCTAACGACTCGGGTATTTACAAACAGCCGTTTATATAGGGCCATATAACCTGTCAACGATCTTTATTACTGATAATATAGGCCCAGAAGAAACGGGTGTATGCATATATTTCCCGAACTGCTTTGCTGGGGCTACTAGTGTAAAACAAAGAATCTATCATACATGGATATGTAACCTCTCAGAAGTTTTTATAAAAAAATTCACTATACACTCAAATTGCTTTCTTTGATATGAAAACTGAAATAGTTTAGTCCTATATATACATGTAGATACGGTAATATAACACCCCAGATACACAGAGCCATCGGTGATTGATCGGTAGTTTTTTTAGCCAAATTATGGGATGAACCGATGACAATTGGTCACCTGTTTTCCACTTATCAACTGCTATTGGGGAAAGATAAGTTTCATCGGTGAAAAATTACTGATTGGGATTTTTAAACATGTTTAAAATTCTCGATCGGTGAAAATATTTTACAAATAACCGACAGCAACCTATATCACGAGATATGCAAGTCCTTAATCACCGATATAGCCGATTGGACAAAGATAACCAAATATGAATCACCGGCCATATCTGACGGAAAGTGTTTAACCACTGATGACTAGCTATCAAACACCGATTTATTAGCGTTACGCCCGATTTAGCTCCGATTTACAAACGATAACAATTGAGAGTTTTTCAGCATTTTTATAACCGATCCAACACCGTTTGAGTTTGCTTTCGGTCACCGATGGCCGTTTACACAGAAAACCAGAAATAAAATCACGCATGACAACCGATCATAACAGCGAGTAAATTTAAATGACCGATGGGGACCGACCTTCTGTGTAACTTCGGCCTAACCCGTTACAATGAAAGCCGGCAAAACGTGCAGTAACAGAACGTAAATATTTCTATGGAGTCCAAATAGGGCCCTATTGATAAATGTAGATCATTGCTATTATACGAACCTCCGGACAAACTACCCGCGGCACTGAGCAATGAACATTTCAGTACATTAGTTAATGCGGATACGAGTAGGTAAATGGGTAGACTGAACGACAATAACTAGTTTCAGATTCATGTAATATGCAACTGGTTGTAAGAAACAGACGAACATAAAAATAAAAGTCACAAATCACTAATATCACAATAAAAGAATACAAGTATTACTATCTGAATAAACAAAAAAGGAGATCATATTCTTCAGTTCAACTACTGAATTCAGTACTACATGTATTTTACATTGTAACAAATGGGAACGGAGAATGAGAAGTATATTCTAAATTTTAACATAATGTTTTTACAAAAAAAAAGAGATAGTTTTAGAAGAGTTTTTTATCATAACTATTCATTTATCTGTCAAGTTTAAAAATAATGGGATGAATGAAAAAGAGTATTACGTCTGATGTCATTTAAGTACGAACATTCAAATAAGTAGTGAAATTCATCATCAATAGCTTGATACGGACATAAGGAATAGAGTTCATTATTATGATCATTTGCCAAATATCTGCCCTTTTAAATTGGTAATTCTACTTACATAAATATTTGCCAATGTCAAATGGAAGTAAATCTAGATAGATATTTTTCAAGACAATGATATTCTAAAGCTTTCTTAATCCTACCAATAACAGTGATAAACAAGTCAAACCAAATTGAATTTCATTTTTATATGATCCACGTTTAATGTAAGCATGGCAAATCATTGAACAAAGTAAGTCTTGGTGTAGCACGAGACTTCAGAATTTGTTGTCATTTTCCGTAACAGATAATAAAATTATTGCTCAATACACAGCAACGTAAAATGATCAAAGTCAATTTAACAGAGAATTTCTATGTTTATCACCATTCCTTTCTTCTTCACAGACTGTTATCAGAGATGGTCGCATGTAGGACCAAGGAAGTATTAGAAAGCGTATAATGTTAACAGAGGTGTACTAATGCTATATTTTTACTAAACCAACATAATGGGTTTGCGACCAGCATAGATCCAAATCAACCTGCACATCTGCTCAGTCTGATCAGGATCCATGCTGTTCGCTATCAGTTTCTCTACTTGTTATAGGGTCTGTCAGCGAACAGCATAGATCCTGATCAGACTGCGCGGATGCGCAGGCTGGTCTGGATCCATGCTGGTCGCAAACCCATGGCTCATTTTAACTATATCAAACTACGAAATGAAGAAATGGCACCAACAGTCTTCCATAGTTTCATCATCAGTTCTACACGATGTCTCTTTGTGTCCTATCATTTCCTGTTTGGTTGAAGAGGTTCTTTTTCAATATTTCAGATAAGATAACGCATTTAAATAGAGAAATTATGCCATCATATGGTTTTAACTTAAATAACATTTTCGAAATAAGAAAAAACAACAAAGGACGAATAAAAATATGCTTGATTTGTAAAATACTAATCGAACTGTCTTTATTCAGAATATACATGTAAATGAAACCGATAATAGACAGATAATAAATAGTCATACGTTAAGAGTCGTGCGTCACTAGCAAATAATTGGTCTTAAAAAGGTTCATTTCCTCTCTTTAATTAAAATATGGTTATTAACGATCTGTGACATATTCTTGTGTTGTAACAGTGATTTTCAAACGAGTACCGTTAATTTTGCCATTGAACTACTCGAATAGGGAAGTCAAAAATGTCAATTGTCGTCATTTAGTAGGTTTGCTCAGAGATATTTTAGCGTGTTTCACGGAATGAATATAATAGTAATAGAATAAAAAAAAACTCTCACGCGTGTGCCATTTGATGGAACGTGTTAATTCATCCTCGTTGTTTGTTAAGGCCTATTCACTTTCATTGATTGTAAAGGCGTTTTCACACTAGATGACTGCAAAGGGGTATTCACACTCGTTGACTGAAAAGTAGTATTCACACTCGTTGACTGCGAAGGGGTATTCACACTCGTTGACTGCAAAGGGGTATTCACTCTCGTTGACTGCGAAGGGATATTCACACTCGTTGACTATGCGCAAAGGGGTACTAGTATTCACATTCGTTGACTGCGAAGGGGTATTCACACTCGTTGACTGCAAATGGGTATTCACACTCGTTGACTGCAAAGGCTATTCACACTCGTTGACTGGCAAGGGATATTCACACTCGTTAACTGCAAAGGGGTATTCACACTCGTTGACTGCAAAGGGGTATTCACACTCGTTGAATGCGAAGGGATATTCACACTCGTTGAATGCGAATGGATATTCACACTCGTTGACTGCGAAGGGATATTTACACTCGTTGACTGCGAAGGGATATTCACACTCGTTGACTGCGAAGGGATATTCACACTCGTTGACTGTGAAGGTCTTTTTACCTTCGTTTAATGCGGAGCCTAGGGGTATTCACACACGTTTATGAAGAAGTGTATTCACACTCGTTGATCGTGAAGATATTCATCCTTTTTGATTGTGTATGTCTTTTCATACTATTTAGTTGTAACGGTGTTTTCACAGTCGTTGACTGTGAAGGTAAACGTACACACGTTTGTTGTAAAGGTGCATTCAAACTCGTTGATTGTAAAGGTGTATTCACACTCGTTGATTATGAATGTGTTTTCACACTCGTTGGCGGTAAAGGTGTATTCACACTCGTTGATTGTAAATTGTGTAATTGTGAAGATATATTCATACTCGTCAACTGTGAAGAAATTTACACTTGTTGCTTGTAAAGGTGTATTCACCTTTGTGAAGGTATATCCACACTCGCTGATTGTGAAGGTGTATTCACATTCGTTGATTGTGAAAGTGTTTTAATATTCGTTAATTGTGAAGGTGCGTTCACCTTTGTTGATTGTTATTGTGTATTTACCCTCGTTGGTCCAAACTATTTGATTGTAATGGTATGGTGTATTCACACTCGTTGATTGCGAAGGAGTATTCACACTCTTTGACTGCAAAGGGGTATATACACTCGTTGACTGCGAAGGGATATTCACACTCGTTGACTGCGAAGGGGTATACACTCGTGTATGTGAAGGGATATTCACACTCGTTGACTGCAAAGGGCTATTCACACTCGTTGACTGCGAAGGGGTTTCACACTCGTTGACTGTAAAGGGGTATACACACTCGTTGACTGCAAAGGCTTTTCACACTCGTTGACTGCGAGGGATATTCACACTCGTTGACTGCAAAGGGGTATTTACACTCGTTGACTGCAAAGGGTAATTCACACTCGTTGAATGCGAAGGGATATTCACACTCGTTGACTGCGAAGGGATATTCACACTCGTTGACTGCGAAGGGATACTCACACTCGTTGACTGTGAAGGTCTTTTTACCTTCGTTGAATGTGGACCCTAGGGGTATTCACACACGTTTATTAAGGAGTGTATTCACATTCGTTGATCGTGAAGATATTCATCCTTTTTGATTGTGTATGTCTTTTCATACTCTTTAGTTGTAACGGTGTTTTCACAGTCGTTGACGGTGAAGGTGTACGTACACACGTTGGTTGTAAAGGTGCATTCAAACTCGTTGATTGTAAAGGTGTATTCACACTCGTTGATTATGAATGTGTTTTCACACTCGTTGGCGGTAAAGGTGTATTCACGCTCGTTGATTGTAAATTGTGTAATTGTGAAGATATATTCATACTCGTCAACTGTGAAGCTATTCACACTTGTTGCTTGTTAAGGTGTATTCACCCTTGTGAAGGTATATCCACACTCGCTGACTGTGAAGGTGTATTCACACTCGTTGATTGTGAGAGTGTTTTAATACTCGTTAATTGTGAAGGTGCGTTCACCTTCGTTGATTGTTATTGTATATTTACCCTCGTTGCTCCACACTCGTTGATTGTAAAGGTATGGTGTATTATCATTCGTTGATTGCGAAGATGTATACACACTTTCATTATGGTATCGTGACAATACTATTGTGCAGCAAACTCGTACAATAGTAACAATTCAACCATCGGAATATGAGAGATTCACGAAATATCCCTTATTATAATACTGACGCATAGATTTATTCTATGATATAAATACAATGTTTTTGTATACAAACACTTTTTTAATGCCTCCTGATACAATGTATTATTTATACAACTGATAGTGTTTAATATAATGTCGCTCTATTTTTATAATTAAATACGATAAATTAGATTATTTTATAGGATTTATATTTTAAAAAATGAAATTGCGTTATATTCTGTCGCCTTGATTAATACCATCGGCATTAATTTTACATAATGATGCCTTGGTTGTATATAAGTAGTCAACGGTTTAATTGGGGATCATCCGCCAATTAACTTGCATTCACTGTCGAGGACGGCCTCCGGACGTGTCGAGTACGGCCTCCGGACGTGTCGAGTACGGCCTCCGGACGTGTCGAGTACGGCCACCGGACGTGTCGAGTACGGACTCCGGACGTGTCACAAGTGCCTTTACTTTATACCACTGGTTCTGTATAATATACCGGTGCTTTGGTTTATACCATTGACGACGTAATTAAAAGAGCATCGAAACATGAGGCTATCTGGTTCGTAGAGGGGGCGTACCCGCCGAGTATAAATCAGATTGCCGACTGTTTTGATCATAAGCATGTTTCCTGTTGTCACAATAAGAATCTCTAGAAAAAAGTAAACAATGAACTAGCATCTCAATATGATATTTCTATCGCTTTCCCTTTCTTTTTCGACCACAGAAAAAATGGGCCAATCAATGGGAATTCTCTGTCATGGTATGCAGGTAATTAATTCCTGCGCTCCAGTTTACGCTCTGGGCATGTATATGTCTGTCACATTTTCAACAAAAAGGTTCCCAAAACTACGTCATTAAAGCATTGTCTTTTATATTATTTTTTATCATGCCATTACTATGACAACTGCCTGATAAAGCCTGTCTGAGAACAGCAACCTTTCTCAGTCAGTGACTTGAGAACACTATGTTCCTACGCCAGATCAGCACTGATGATGTTTATTGTTGGTATTGTTTAATTGACTTTGCTGAATATTTATGATAATACACAGTAAATAAATTGTTAAAGCAAATTGTACCAAAAATTGTGTTGTGTTATAAAATTATTGGTAAAAACCCTCGGACTACTTTTTTGGCGTATAACCCTCTTGTGGTTACTGTACTTTCAGAAATTAGCGCCCCGAATTAAAAAAATAAGATGCAAAATCATAATAGAGGCATGATAAAAAGACTAACAGGTTACTGTCTTTTGAGAAAGGGTTTCTCAGACGAGGTTAGATATGGTCCTGGAAGGGGCGAGGCTTGATAAAAAAATAACAGGTTACTGTCTTTTGAGAAAGGGATTTCTCAGACTCGGCTAGATATGTCCGGAAGGGGCTCGGCAAGCCTCGCCTCTTCGAGGACCATATCTAACCTCGTCTGAGAAACCCTTTCTCAAAAGACAGTAACCTGTTATTCTCTATATATCGTTTTAATGTAAAATAACTTGACATGAATCTGACATCATTGACATATCTATCGCCTTTCATTTAACGACTTAGTGCTTGTTTGCATAAGAAAAGGGGCAGTATTAGCCAAAATGATTTCGATATCAATACAATAAATTTCAGCAGCTAAATATCATACATCGTTGGATAAACTAGGAAAATGGGATTATTTCATGTGAGGAAACGAACTATCTCGATTTCAGATCGCCTGTGGCTCTTTCTAGGTGCCTGAAATAATGCCTGAAACAATGCATAAAAGAAAAAAGTATCGGCCTTTAATATGTCACCTTTATAAAAAAAATAAAGATTTGACAAAAATGTATCCGGCTTATTGTTATCAAATGGTAAGATTACCCATAATATGACAGAGGTTGACTACGTTATCTTGCCATGTTTATTTTGACAACTGGATGGGACTTATAAACCATATTCACAGTCCTTGAAACTCAATTATGAGATAAAAATAAATTTGATTTTGATCCCCTACAGACAACTGAAAAGAGTTTTAATATTAAAGAATTTAAAACGATAATCTATTGTGCGTGCGTGCGTGCGTGCGTTCGCATGCGTTGGTGCGTGTGTGTGTGTGATCGTCGCTTAACGCGTAAAATTTCGGCATACTTAGTCACTGTCTGTGTCTTATAAAAGGAATAAATAAGCGCCTGCATGACCTCTGAATTTGTTTGGGTCTCAAAATGTCAGAAAGGTGAAGGTTGTGAGATTATAATTGTATAGTGTCAGCAATGTAAAATGATATTCATCGGCGTAAAAAAAAATATTTGAATCTTTTACCGGTAATTTGCGGAAATGGTAAAGTATTACACAATAATAGAAATGTTCGATCAATCGTGAACTATTTTTTCTTCCCTCAGGGGTTTGACGATCTTTACGCAGTGATCTCCACTTAATTTTTCGGCGTTAATGTACTTATAAAGGGAAGTTATAAAGGGAAGTAACCGCTTAAGTAATCGAGGACTTCGTGATGGACTTTCGGATTTTGCAAATAAGCATATCAGGGTCTGAAATTTCGCTACCATTATTTATTTGGTCTGAAGATCCAAACAAATAAAAACTACTGTGAAATGATTGCTACATGAACTATATATATGCTATAGAAAGAAAATGTACTAATTAAACACGTACAAATTAATCAATCAGATTCTGTGTATAAAAATATTAAAACTGTAGACGGTTTGTTTTGTACTTGTTTATTTTTTATTGATTTCTTTCTCTCCTTTCATTCTTTCTTTCTCTCTCTCTCTTCCTCTCTCTTTCTCTCTTTTTGTTTTTTAATTAAAATACCATAAATGATATTGCGTGTTCTACCTGCTAATGCAACTGACCTCCGACAATGTACATCCTGTAAGGTACGTGACTGTTTGAGCATATAGATATAGAATATTAGCAAGGACTTATGTCATAGGTACGTTTTTTTTTGTTTGTGCGCAACGTGGAAGAAAAATAAACTCCGCTTTGGTCGATTAATGGCTTAAATAGGTCTTTGTTCGTCCATTTTGTGCACGTAACTAGGTCAATTATGATGCAATCCATTTTTAATCATCTTCTATATTTATTCATAGAATAGGTCACATGACGCCGAAACAGGAAAGATGATTTTAGCTAATATATTCATATACTCCAATAATTCGAACCCATTTGGTTGCCTCTTACGCTCACTCATGTTTAAACAGTGGCTGCAGTTCTGATGCTTATATTCATCTCCACAGAAACATATATATTTTAGTGAGCGACCATTTATGACAAGATAAGTGTACTTAATTTTATAACAAAATGTATGAAATATCACCATTCACCAAACAGATCGAAGATCTATATATTTAAAGACATAAAGAGGAAAATAATTTAATTTTGGTTGAAATAGATAAATACAGAATCCCTAAAGAAAGCCCAACACGGCAAAATTGAAAATATTGCAGGCTCGGTTTGATTGAGCCTGTTCATGGACGGTACTGGAAAGTGCAAGTACCGTCCAAGCCCCCTAGCACCGGCTTAAGCAGAATTCAACATTTAAACATGAAATAGTAAAATTTTGAATTTAGAAACATCCGCAGATGTGTTCATACGGCGGTCATCATGGAACCTTCAATGTAACACTTCCGTGCCATTCCATGAAAAGCGGCGTAAGGTCCCCAAGTAATAAAAAGCTCGGCCCTAAACAAATATCAATGGGCGGAACTAGATAAAATGGAATTTTGAAAGGGGATCAGATGTTATGAAGTCTGCGTATCACAGATAAGACGTCAAAAGACAAATTTAAAAAGCAGGCAACATATCTTAAGGGTGATTCAACATTATTCAGGTAGGAATATTGGAACCACCCAACTAGAAAATGCCGAAAAGTTGAAACTAAAAATACCACAAGCACAACAATAATGTCGTGCTGAACGATCTTCAAGGATCGAAAATATAACATCATTGATTAAATGTACGGGGAGACTTTTTACAGCCGCCACACGGCACAAATAACACGGATGTGATCTTAAAATAGAACTTTCAAACACAACAATTTGTCAAACTTTATTTGTAACCGTAAACAAGTTTTATGCATAAATGAAAGGTACAGTTATTATTTCTCCGTACCCGAAAAGTCACGTGGTATGGCCACATTGAAATTGCAATGAGTAAAGATGTGAATAATTATCATAGCAAAAGATCTGATAAAAAAGGCGTCTACCTGTGAACAAAAATGTGTAAAAGGATTAAATTATCAGGAACCCTTATTTCTGTTTATAAAAATATATGCAACAAAAAAATCCTTTTAAAATCAAGGAACAAGACGGCAGTTAGTTTTGAAATGGACGTGTTGGAGTTTGAATGGACAATCATATTTAGAAAAAGGAAATGTATTGAGAGAAAAATACCTTTGGAACTGATAATGATTGTTCTGCACCTTTATGTTGATCTTAATATAAAGTTTAAAAGGGGGAAAAAGTCAGCCTAAATGCAAGATAGAATTATGGATCTTGGTCAGTGACCTACAATTATGACCCTAAATGCATATGTTAAGTTTTAAATAAATATCTTTGATAGTTATTGAGATATGTAAAACTTACATGTAAACATTAACCAAGAGTCAAAGCAAAAAGAGGGATATAAATCAGCCTAGATATATGACAAATATATGAGAACTTTTCAGTGATCATTATTTATGACCACAAATATACATATGAAGTTTCAAGTTTGTATCTTTAATAGTTTCAGAGATATGCAAAACTTGCATGTAAAACTTAACCAAGAAAAGGAGATTTTTTTAGTACAAAAGGGGGCATAATTCAGTTTAAATATATGGCAGAGTAATGAATCCTGATATGTGACCTTCAATTTTGATCTTAAGTACATGTGTAAAGTTTCAAGTAAATATCTTCTATAGTTCTTAAGACCTTTAACCAAAATTTCCAAGTTTCAAAGGGGCAAATAATTCTGCAAATATTGCAGAAAGAGTTATGCAACTTTGCAAACTGATGTACATTGTTACTATAAAAAAAAGTATTTAAATTTCAATTTGAATATCTCAAGCAATAATTGAGATATTTGACTTTACAAAAAAATAACCAAAATGTCTAAGTTAAAAGGGGCAAAATTCTATAAATATTGTGGACAGAGTTATCCAACTTGTCATCTGATGTACATTGTTACTATGATTAAGTATTGTAAATTTCAATTGTATGCTAAAAATACAAGAAAAGCATTGATGCAAAGCATCAAAGGGCGTCCAAATAAGAAATGCAGCAGGTGCAGATGAACTAGTAGATATATGATGACAAGATATTCTTATAAACTGTTCAATGGTTCATTGGTTTTTACCAGAATTGTATATCACTCATAAATGAACGAACGAAAGACATTGTTCATTATTTATAACTTTGATTGGCATGCTAGAAATTAGATATTACTTGTTATTTCTTAATGATCATGGTTATTAATAGCAACGGATATACATGTATACTATCATTTATAATCCATATGAGTAACGCATAATCAACACCACACTTGCGTAATTGTCCCTTATTATATCATCGCTATTAGCGAAGACCCCCACACTTAGTAGCAATATGACACTAGTTATATTACCATGTTGATCATGTTGAGCATAAATGTTTATTATACACTAATTGTAATATATTTTTGTGCCCCCACGTTAGTGGCGGGCATTTAGATTTACCCTTGTCCGTCCGTCCGTCCTTCCGTCCGTCCTTCCGTCCGTCCGTCCGTCCGTCCGTTCACTTTTGTGTCGCACGTAACTCAAAAAGTATTTGACCTAGAGTCATGAAACTTTACAGGAATGTTGATCAGCATGTGTAGTTGTGCACCTGGGTATTTTCGTCTGGATATTTTAAGTATTTTCAGAGTTACTGCCCTTGACTTAGTAAAATTTTGCAATTTTCAACTTGTGTCGCACGTAACTCAAAAAGTATTTGACCTACAGTCATGAAACTTTACAGGAATGTTGATCAGCATGTGTAGTTGTGCACCTGGGTATTTTCCTCTGGATATTTTTAGTATTTTCAGAGTTATTGCCCTTGACTTAGTAAAATTTTGCAATTTTCAACTTGTGTCGCACGTAACTCAAAAAGTATTTGACCTAGAGTCGTGAAACTTTACAGGAATGTTGATCAGCATGTGTAGTTGTGCACTGGGTATTTTCGTCTGGATATTTTAAGTATTTTCAGAGTAACTGCCCTTGACTTAGTAAAATTTTGCAATTTTCAACTTGTGTCGCACGTAACTCAAAAAGTATTTGACCTACAGTCATGAAACTTTACAGGAATGTTGATCAGCATGTGTAGTTGTGCACCTGGGTATTTTCCTCTGGATATTTTTAGTATTTTCAGAGTTATTGCCCTTGACTTAGTAAAATTTTGCAATTTTCAACTTGTGTCGCACGTAACTCAAAAAGTATTTGACCTGGAGTCGTGAAACTTTACAGGAATGTTGATCAGCATATGTAGTTGTGCACCTGGGTATTTTCGTCTGGATATTTTAAGTATTTTCAGAGTTACTGCCCTTGACTTAGTAAAATTTTGCAATTTTCAACTTGTGTCGCAGGTAACTCAAACAGTATTTGACCTAGAGTCAGAAACTTTACAGGAATGTTGATCAGCATGTGCAGTTGTGCACCAGGTATTTTCGTCTGGATTTATTTAGTATTTTTAGAGTTATTGCCCTTCACTTAGAAATTTTTGCAATTTTCAACTTAAGTCGCAAGTTTCTCAAAAAGGATTTGACATAGTCATTAAACCTTATGGGCAGGTTGCTCAGCATATTTTAGATTTGCACCTGGGGTTTCGCTTGTGGATTTATCCAGTATTTGTAGAGTTATTTCCCTTGACTTATTAAAATGATTGACAGAACAGTGGCGCGGTGGGGGCACCCGTGTCCTATGGACACATTTCTAGTTTTATAAAAAAAATACATATTTTATGAATATTGTTTTCTTTTCTTTTTTGTGTTTTATGCACTATTTTAATACTGAGTTTTTACGTTTACTATTATTTTAAGAATTCAATTGTCATAATGACCGACGATTATAAGTCAAAACATAACTGGAAAAAGTCAGTAAATTATGGTTAATCTTTCAATATATAATATTGTTAATTCTTAAACCATATACATGTACATTTGTATTTTTCTTTATCATTTTTTAAATTATCAATCAATTGAATAATTCATAAAATCTGATTTGTAATTTAATTTGAATAATTCCTCGGCATCTTTACTAAACACGAATAACAAATTAAATAAATTGTTTCAAAGTTGATATAGTGTCATGCCATAAAAATGTACATTTTTCTCAATTATTGTACACATTATTGTTTTTATCTCCTATAGATAAAATAAAACATGCAATTTGTGTTGTTGGTTTTATTTTTCGAATTGTATGTTTATGTATAATAATAATAATCAATAAATTTGAGAGTTGATCAGTGTTTATTAATCATTGTAACCAAACTAAGTGACAAACATTCATTTTGAAAAAAGCTTATTTATCTGTAAAATATTAATAATTTGTTCTGTTCTGTAACGATGTCAAACATCTACTCCAAAACCGGGAGAGACCGGACAATAAACGTGTAGTACTATTCGCCGGTCGACAAAATAGACCAGGAGAGACCGGGAATTACCGGCAGGAGTACATCTCTCTATAAATAGATTTTCGGAATATTTAGGTCATCAACTCATCATTCTATTTACAGCTTTCGGAATAACATTCCATAATTACCCACTGTGTACTACAAAATGATAAATAAAAATACCCCGAATAGCGCTATTTATTGACGGGAAAGGTTATTTAATTTGAAAATGTTTGAATTGCGAAATTCTCCAGTTCGCTATTCATTATACATATCGCGACTAATTAATAATCAAGCACCCTCATACCGATCGGAATGGTCGGCTTTTATTATGAACAACTATAGAAGGCTCGAGAAGTTGCTGTCGCCCTTTCACAAAATCTGATTTCATTACATAAAAAGGCGCCGCGCTTCGGCGCGGTCGCCAACAAGCAAAAAATCAGATATTTGAATTTACAAAAAACTTAAACCAACGCAGACGCCGACACCGACGTGGACGCCGACTGCAATAGCTTTATATATTCTTCTAATAGCAAAGGGCTTTTAATTCATTTGCAATGGCGCAGTCTTAATGAAAACTTGATATTTGGTGGTATTGCGGAAAGCAGAGTTTCGTCAGATTGGTGAAAACTGTGAACAGATAATTCGTGATTTCCTTAAAAAGGAAATAGATGTTGACTGGATTCTCGGATTCTCGTTTTTCGGATGTATTTTTGAACAGTCGTAAAGATAGATGCATTAGACTCGTAAGATAAGAAAGTGTTTCCAGTAAGATTGGCATTTATAGAAGGATTACAAAATTAGAAAATAGCCATTTTAAGTTCTGGTCGAAGGTTAGTATATTTAGGGCATTCCAAGAAATAGTGATAAGCATTTTCTCTCGCACCACATTCGCAGAATGGAGATTCGATAATATTCTTTTCAAATAGATCGGCAGAGAGCTAACTGCAGTGAGTGGGTAATCTTGTGTGAAAAATTTGAAGTTTGCGATCACCAGAAAGAAAATAAGCAGGCACTCTTGGCAAATCATTATTAAGATGGCACTTAAACGAAGCTAAGGTTGAGGCATTTTGCGTTTGAGGTGGAAGAGAATTAAAATCTCTGGTAACAGAAGGCAAGAATGATTTATAGTAATAATCTGTATTTGTGTGAATATTCTGAGTTCCGGAGTGGGTACGTACCCGATTCTCACTACCAACAGACGAAGGGACAAGGTCAGAGAGGTATTGAGGTGTAAGACTATTTTTCATTTTAAAGAAAAGAATCAGTTTATGTTTGTTACGCCTTTTTCCCAAGAATTCCCACCCAACTTCTTTCATGAGTTTATCAATAGACACAAGTTTAGTTGTTCCGGTAATTATTCTAGCTGCTTCTTGGTGAATTTGTTCGAGCTCTTTTTATCATTTTGATTGCAATTGTCAAATAATACATCTCCATATTTTATAATCGGTCTAATAAATGATAGGTATATGATTTGTAGAGAGTTCCTGTTGAGTTGAAATTTTAGTTTTTTCATGACATATATTCTTTTCCATGCTATTCAATATGTGTTGACCAGCGTAAATCATGAGTAAAAGTTATACCTAAGTGATTCTTTTACTTGTGTGTTTTGCATCATAATAGAAAGATGATTTATCAGTCTGTTAGTTTTACGCGATATTAATATTGATTCTGTTTTAGGTGATTGAATTTTACCAACCACCATTCGGCCCAAGAAGTTATCTTTTGCAAATCTGTGTTTAGGAAAGTGGGGTCAGTGATAGGGTCTTCTACAACAATAAAGAGATTTGTATCGTCAGCGAAAAGTCTTACATTTGCATTAATATCGATAACAATATCATTTATATAAACAAGAAACAACAGTGGCCCAAGAGTAGACCCTTGCGGCACACCAGCGTTTATATAACTAATAGATGATTCACAACCGGGGAGAACGACTCTCTGTCTTCTGTTCTTGAGATAAGAAGAAAACCAAGAAGAAACACGACCAGATATGCCGATCGAATTTAATTTGAAATTAAATCCTTTGTGCCAGACTCGATCAAACGCTTTACTTGTATCACAAAAGACAATTCTGACCTCTTTACCAGAATCAATGGCCTGTGCAAAAATATTATATAAATATGTTAATTGGTTGACAGTGGAGTCTCCGGAAACAAAACCAAATTGTAGAGATGTGATAATGTTGTTAGATCTCAGAAAATTAAACGTGTGTTTAAGTATAATTCTTTCAAAAACTTTGTTGACTGTACTTATTACGGATATGGGCCTATAGTTATTAACTTAAGAATGATCATCCGATTAAAAGAGAGGAGAAACGTTAGCTTCCTTCCATGCATCTGGAACTTGAGCAATCTGAATAGCATAGTTAAAAAGAGCACTTAAAGGACCACTGATTTCATGGGAGAGTTCGCGAAGGATTCGATTGTTGATATTGTCAGGACCAGCGGCTTTTCCCAAAGGAAGAGATTTTAATACCAAATCCTCTTCGCCTGGTGTTATACTTAAATCATCCATATGGTTAGTAACGTTATGTAAATCGGGAGACGGGGAGCTTCACTTTCATCAATGCGTGTCTGTATGACAAAAACGTCGTTCATAAAATTGGCCTTTTCAACGTTGTCAGATACGATAATGTTGTCATCAGAGGTAAGTGGTGGTATTGAGGTAGAATAGGAAGGTTTGATAAATGATTTAAGAAGAGACCACCAACTTTTTGAATTTTGATTTTCCTGTGGAATTTTTGGGCTAAATTGTCGATATGCTGTTTCTTTGCTACGCAAATTTTTTGATGTTATACGATTTCTCAGGGTTCGAAACCGGGCCCAGTAATAAGGTGAGTTAGTTTGTTTTGCTTTACAATACAGTCTTTTTCGTTTTTATTAAGTAATCTTTAGTCGTTTCTAAACCAAGGAGACTAGTTTTTTCGGATAAATACTTTTCTATTTGGGATACATTGCTTCGAGATATTGATTATGTTTCTGGTTATGCTATTAGTATATTCGTTTATATCTTTATTTTTCAGTGAATCCCAATCACTTACAGAGGCCAAATGTCTCGTTATTACCCTTATCAAATTTCCATACATTTCGATAAAAAGAAAGTCGCTCCGTTTTTTTTTTAATTTAATAAACAGTTTATAGGACAGTGATACCTGACATCCTGCTGGAGAAAAGGATCGCCAGCTCCGATAGTATGAATGAGATAGTTGCTAGAAGTAAACATTAAGTCAATTATTGACGAAGAAGATTCAGTAAAGTGTGTAGGTGAGTCAATAATCTGATGCAATGACAACTGGCAACATATATCTCTAATTTTCTTAGAAGAAGTACTGTGCGCTACATTTAGGCTAAAGTCACCCATCATTTAGATATTATCTATACCTGTATCAATAGCCAGATGCATAGAGTCTAAATCAAGGCATGATGGGCATTGTCTATGTTTTGGGGTCTAAAGAAAACTCTGAATAAAATATGTTTGTTTGAAAAGACAATTTCTATCCAAATGCATTCAGTTCCGTTAATTTCAAGATCATCGCGTCTTTTGTAGTGGATAAAATGAGCAGTTTCCTAGGAAAATAAAAAAAATACCAGGAAACCAGTTCTCGAAATAATGAAAATAGCGCGACAAAATGACAGTTAAACATTAAAATTGTTTTGAGACAAAACTATATCTATAAATGGCAAACGCGTGTACCCTGACCAGCGTGAACAAACCATGATGAAATGCGCAGATATAAAGCCAATACGCACAACATGCAAATAGACATCAACAGAATATATTAATTCAGACAAAGAATACAAATGTACAGTCACTACTGACAACAATTGGCGATGACAATTTGACGCATGGCAGTAGAATTAGGTCTCAAGAGTGTATAGATTTGGCCCTCTAACAAACAATGTTCCACAACAAGAAACACCATTCAGACAAAACAATACAAATACTGGCAAACGGAACGCGAGATTAGATTTCCGCTCGAACACTAAATGACAGTGAAAAAAACATTACAATAACGATTTTAAAACTGATTTAACTTTATCCCATCAGACGACGAGTCATATCAAGAAACAGAAGATGCGAACATTACCCGAAATAAACAAAGTTACCGTGCAGCCGGACAAAGATAAGACAGTGCACTAGATTACCGGAGAACGCAGAGAATGGCTTTTGTTCTCCAAACAATAGGGGATCTCAAAATATATCTGTATTACCTAGTAATTGCAAGGTGTTAACCCTTAAATGTTTGTGGTCTAGTGACAAAATAACGTTGTCCAGATTCTTTAGATTTTATAAATAAATATGATATTATTGGTTTTCTGGAAACAAAACTTGATGATACTGATATAAATGTACCCGGGTTTTCTGTATTGAAGTTAAAATGTGAAATTATCTATTATTTGTATATTATTATGATCTATATCTCTGGTCATTATAAAAAATATGAGAAAAAGCTTTGACAAAATAAATATAATTAAGTTGTTTAATGAAACGAATTGTTGTTGATTTTACAGCAAAATGGCACAAACACAATTGAGACTACCCGATTCTCAAAGACCATTATAGCCATGTGAGGGAAACACTTGCCCCGTGCCGGGATGTGTTGAATTTTATACCACATATGCAGCCTTCAAAAAGCACTGGGTTTCGGTTAATGAGCCATACAATACCATTATCAAGTGCACCCTCTGGTAAGGGTTCGATCCCCGGGAGATGCTTTGGCAGTTTAGCGCGGAGGAAGGTTGTCTAGTACTGGTGTAACTCTCCAGGAACGATGGTTAGGAAACTACCCGCCTATATGACTGAAATACTGTTGGAAAAAGGCTTAAAATGAAACAAACAAACAAACAAACAAAAGTGCACCCTCTGCTACCATATTAGTAAGAGGAGATTTGATGCAAAGAGGCATACCTTTGGTAATTTCCATTTTTTCAGAGGAGATTAAAGTTTTTAACTCGCACTACAAGTCAATCTTCGAAAGAAGAAAGCTGAGACGAGGAAATCAGGAGGAGAGAAGATTGATGGAGGAAAGAAGGCAGACAGAGAAAGAAAATCAGAAAAAGAGACAGAGACAGATAGACCAAGAAGAGAGGAGAAGAAAAGCGCTAAACGAATAGGCTGAGTTGTATTTTGAAAGGGCGGTGGGGTTGGATTGGGACGATTGGGATATTGAGATATGATTAATAATGATTTTGTTGTTGTTTTGTTATTTAAATAATATAAATGCCTTTTTGCCTCTAAGTTGTTTTTGAAACTACTTTATTTATCAATCAACACTAGTATATTCTATTTCAATTAAATATTAAATTCAAATTAGATATTAGTTACATATGGTCATATTTAAGCATTCACAAAAATGTATCGATTTTCTAGTACATTAGATAATGATTCGAGATGTAGCAATAGGGATGATTTTGTAAAAGTCGTTAATATTTTGTCTAATTTTGACCAATTTGACAAATTGTATATTGATGAAACACCAATTTTCCAAAATTTTGCATTATCTTGAGTTCCATTAAATAGAAAGTCAACTGATACGATTGTAGGTGGCTATGGATATCAAATGTTAGATTTTTGTAAAGGATATGATTTGTTTATTTTGAATGGACGAGTGCAAGTGATGTGGATTATTTTTTATCGACCTCATATGTTTTTAAGTATATCGATGAGTTAGAAGTGCATGAATTTTGTGAATTATTTTCTGACGTTCATTGTGCTTTATCCTTAACACTCAAATGTTATGAAGATGTACGAACTTGTAGTACTTATCATACAAATAAATATGTAATGGAGATAAATACTGATCATATTACAAAGCTGTGGGACTCTGGGGGCATTAATAAAAAACCTTAATATTTTGAAGATTGCAGGAATTGAAAATAGAATGGACAATTTAGTTTTTAATGAAAATGTGTCAGTAAATGATTTGAACGAAATTGTTTCAGATATTGGGAAACGTTTTGATGAAAGCTCAAGAAAGTCTTTAGGGACAATGAAGATATAAGTCTAAATAACGAAACATGTTAAGAATTCTTACTTTTTGTTTGAATGCCATAAATATTTATTTAAAACACAAAAAAGCGTACAATAGGTACAATACGGAGCACTATAGACTGTACGTAAAACTTATAAAAAGCAATGCACCATCGACATACTTATAAAAGAATTGAAAGAAATAAAAACACTAAAACAAATAACCCGAAAATGAACGCGAAAGTTATTAACTCTTAAGTGGAAGCACCAGAAACGAAAAAGTCTAGATAACTTCTAAAAGTCTAGATAACTTCTTTGAATTTTTCCAAGAATTGTATTCTAATGTCCTTGAAAATGGAAATGATTGTCTTGTCTTCGTCGAAAACAATGATATTTTAAACTAAAGAAAAAGTATTTAAAACGATATTTTATGTTAATACCATTTTTTTAAATTAGAAGAATTGTTAAGTAGTGAATATAAAATTTTACTAAATAAACTTAATACTTTTATCAAAATTATATCTTAAAACATGTAACACTGCTTTGTCTGGATTTCTTGTTTACTTGGAAAATGTTTATTTGCTATACACGTATGTTTATTTGTTATTTACATGTCTTATTTTGATATGTTTGTCGTTCTCTATTTACGTAGCACTTGTTAATTTGCCGCCATTATGCAAAATTGTAATTATTATAGAATGATGTTTATGTCGTTTACTTGATGTGAACCTAAGATGGGAATAGAATAAAAAAAATAGCAAGTAAAATGTATTTGAAAAGTGTTATCACCAGCGTAAACAATGACAATGCGAAACAAAATCACCTGAAAATTTACAAAATTTACAATACATTTAAAAACATATTTTTGTATAAATGACACAGGACTTAATATGTAGAAGACCTTAAAAGTGCGGTTAGGCTTTTAGGTGTAGAACATGTTCCGTGGTCATCACTTGAAATCATCGGACGAACTTCAAAACTCAAACAAAACCTTTTTCGCTGCCTTTGATGATACGTGATTTCAACCAATTTTGTCAGAGATAGTGTAAATGTGTTGTGAAATGTGCATGCCATTTGAATATGAACCGTTATCTAGACTTTAAATATGTAAATAGTTTGACATCGCAGAAGTTATCTGCTCTGTGTGATTGTTAGTGACATATTTGTTCACTGCAGTTGATCACGTAACCAAAATCGTACGATGGGCCCAATGAGTGGCTTCCAGAGCGCTCTGATTAGTACTAAAATAAGCGTACAGCCATGGGCTTCTTTTCCCACTATGCAAATAATGTAACAATGGATACAACTCAAAATTGCTTTAAATAGGAGGCAGTATACAGTTTTCCTCTTTTGATTGTTGGGCATTCACGAAAGAATCGATAATTTCAAAAAATGCCTCACTTTGACACATAGACAAGTTATTATAAAAACAATATTTCGTGTTTCATTTTTACACATGTTCGTAATATTTAGGTTTTTATAATTACACATGAAAAATGACATCCAATGCAAATGCATCATATGATTGAGATAGTTGAGATAGTGTAATCATATGTTATCGATTAAATACCAATCACCCACCACCATCAATTATGCAATCATTAACTTGTGGTACAGATTTTTCTTATAATTTTTGTTTGTATTTTGAGAGTTGCGTCTATTAGAGACTGTTGGTTTCATTGGCTAATGAATAATAATAATCCGGACTACAACGGCGTAAAATTGTAACAAAAGATAGCGTTTTTTATCAGCCAATGAAAATGTTCGCAACATAAACGCACCTGCAAAATGGGCAACACTCTTTAAGAGTAAAGTAAATATTGACATGTTAAATATTTCCTGAAATGTTACAAGTTTGGGATTTGATCAAATAAAAACAGATTTCTCTGTGAGCGTACATTTACTTGACAAGTTGCCGCACGTAAGCCCTGTATAAAATAAACACTGTCCTGTTATTGCCTACATTGTTTAAAATGGTGTTTCAATGGGCAAACAGTCACATATTGTTGTTGTTTTCGTACAATTCACTAGTATCCAAAAATGTAAATAACATACTTGTGTGCAAAATCTACATTTTCCGTTATGAAAATGTTCATTGTTTGTAAGTTGCATACAAATGATACAAATTTGAGAATTAAAATGGTTGTGTTAATAACGAGTTAATTGTTTATAATGCGAGAATCATTTTTCAAGATCGAATAAATGAATGAGTACAATGTTCGAACTTTTTAATTGCCTATCCCTATGCCTATCATGCCTTAAATTAAATATTTCTTTTTATTTACTCTTCTTCTTCTTCTTCCACTACTTCTTCTTCTTATTCTTCTTTCAGATTTAGTCCTTAAAACCAACAAATATTGATTGAAAAGTGAAAAGTAAGATTTTCTTCAATTTAAACTATAAACTGATACATGTAGTTTTTTGTCAGAAGCGGTCATTCATATTATAGATATTGTTTCGATATAACGAGTGTACGCCATGTTAGAAGTACATTTTTGTATTATACATTCTGCAGATTTCTGAATTCCTTTAGCAACACATTATTTCTTTCAAATATTTGAAAAAACTTTTTATCATAAAATATTGATAATAATTAATAATATAATTCTTCCTCTGTTTGTACCCCCCCCCCCCGGCAACACATACGTCAATAAAAAAAATCAGAGAAAAACAGAAACCCACCTACTGTGACAAAGGACCTACGGACATTAAAATATGTGAAAACTTATAATGCATAAAAACACGGTAATTGAGTCACGACTTACATAATATGGTAGCATTTATATAATCAGAAATACTTGAAACATTTTTAATGATGGCGACATCGGCGACGATGATGACGACGATAATGATGATGATGTTGTTGTTGATGATGATGACAATAATGATAATGATGTGATGATGATGATGATGATAATCATGATGATGATGATGATGATGATGATGATGATGATAAATGTAATGAAATGTAAAGGAGGCCCGGATCAAGAATATAGTAGTACTTAAATAGAAGGAAGTAGTTTTATCAGCAGCATAATTATACATATAATTATTAACAAAGGTCTAGTTTGGTTGCTGTATACAATTAGATAAAAATTTGAAGTTAGATCAAGTTGTGCTTTTGTTGTTGTTGTTGTTGTATTTTCTCCCTGAAAGTAGCAATATTTTTAAATGAAATGTATCAATCTTATGCTAAGAGATATCTTTGGTTTTATAATAGACAGCGAAATTTTATAGAGCTTTAATGTCTGAATACTTAACATTTTTTTGGTTGAACAATTACCAGCAGGCCTGCTCTGCGCTTTTCATGTCAAATTGGGATATGCCAATATAAGGATTTTAGGAAAAACAACAACATATGTTTTAACCGAGAACATCCCAAAATGGCAAGTGATGAAAAAAGAATACTATTTTAGAAGTAACACAAATAAACTAAGCTACTTTCAATTAAAAACCTGACACAGGGTTTCAATTAAATTGTTTTTGTTTTGTTTTGTTTTTAGTTAGTTATTGGTTGGTTGGTTGGTTGGTTGGTTGGTTGGTTGGTTGGTTGGTTGGTTGGTTGGTTGGTTGGTTATAAAATATTTTAAAACCCAATCTGTGATTACTTTTAAAGAAGCTAAATATATAGTTGCAGTAAAACATTTAAGACCAAAATCGTAAGCTTTTAATTTAACTAATCAAACTCATCTTCAAGATAATTCATAACCGTACGAAGGTATTTCACATTTTGTTGTTGTTATTGTTGTTGTTGTTATTGTTGTAATGGCTGATTTGTATAATAGCACAGTCATAAACATCCTGATATTAGCACAGATAGACTATTTTTCATCTTTGCGTGGTTAGTTAGATTTGACAAAAGCCAGGTTCACGGTTCGTATACAGCGTTCGAGCTAAAATAGAATTTCTAAAACATGTTTTTTTTTCTGAATTAAAAAACCCAAATAATTCGATAAAACTTTCCCTGGTCCTATCTCTACTGCCCCTCCCCTTTTCCGCCCAACCCAAACACCTTGGTTTTTAATAGATCTTGGTGCATTAAAGCTGGAAATACAGATGTGTTTTAAACTTTATATGTAATGTATGTTTAATGAGCAACCATCTGCCCATAAAGGCACAAAAACTTCTTCTTCTTCACAAAACCAGCTTTCGCCGAACATGTCACCAGTCATCATGGTCATATCCTTAAAATATTAACTTTTAAGCAAAAAGTGATGATTTCCCTCCATGAATTTTTTACGGAGTATTAGCCAAAGATATGATTTTTGAGTCAAAAGCATGCCACTTTACGGCGGTTGATGAGAACCTAAATGTACAATAAAGCTTAACCAAAGACAATATGAAAAGTAGGTAGTCCTGAAAAGGAGGTATCCCTTAAAAAACAATGCATGCTATTGGTACAGACTACCAATAAATGGCCTGCTTTTCAAGCTGTCACTTCACACTTGGGGTTCATATACCCCTACTCTGTCTACAGAATACAAGTTTGTGGGTTCTTTTTCGCCGTCCCAAGTTTTTTTAATCTTGTGGCGATGTCCTGTGCCTTCTTTACATACGCACGTACCAAGGGGAAAGATAAGAAAGTCATATACAATAAGATTTTTCATATTTGTAATGACACTGGAAGAATACAACAAAATCACAGATCAATAAAAATAGAATGAAAACAATTTGAAACAACCAAAGTGACTGTTAGATATCGGTGAAATAATGATTTTTACATAAACAAAAGGTACTGGAAAGTTCATATTTTTAAACGTTTGTCATTGATAAAATAATGATCAACTCAAAGTTCTGCATTATTAAACAATAGTCCATATATTCACTTTAAGATTGGTTAAAGGCCTCAAACATTTTGGGGTTTTTTTTAACTTTTTATGAAAAGGAGATCCCACTTCCAGCATATACTCATTTTGCTTAAAAGATATATCAAGTCTGTACCCGTTTTAATAGCATCTAATCATGTTTAATTACATGATCAATTATCTATACATATTTTCATGCGCCGCCATGTGGAAAAATACAACGGAAATATTCTCTAAACACGCCATATTTGATTCCGTAACAATATGGTAGGCAGCGTATCGTAAATGAGGCTTCCTTCCGGTAAACTAGTAAGTTCTGACAATATGCCAATTGCGTCGTTGTCGTCTTTTAGATATCAAACAATCCCAAAAGAATTCCATGACAGGAAACCCATAAACCAAACAAATGACGTTTGGATTAGTTTCCATACTGCTTTGTCCAATCAATCTGTATTGATGATGCTTGTCGATAAATAACGCTTGACGGGAATCTTAAAAGAGCCCTGATTTTCCATAATTACCGGCAAGAAATAGCCTTCATTAAGTTTTAAACACAACAAAAACCACACTAACCACGCAATATTGGGAGATAGATGACATTAAATCAACTATCTCAATAATACGCAAAGAATATTCGGGATTTTTTTTATAAGTGATTAGATGCCAGAATAGATCCGTCGGATCGGTGACGTGCATCTTTCCATGACCTTTAACCCTTCAACATATGGTTTATGTCTACGTGCAGAATTATATTTCAGTTTGGTATAAAAAGTACGAAGGTATTAAAGTCTTTCTCTAGCTTCTTGGTGTAACAACATATTCAGAATTGGGAGCACAAGGTAAGATGTTATGATTTTTTTAAGAATAAAACACAAACTATATGTCACAATATTTATTAATTAACTTTATTTCAAATCTTTTTAAATACGCATATGTTAAAACATTATATGTATTTATGGTAAAAAAAACTTATTTTAAATATGTTTGGACAATACATTGTTTCCTCATACGAAACTATTATTTCACAAATATTTTTAAATATTTTCAACAAATGTTATACATTGAATGACAATAATTAAACATGTTGGAAGTGATGGCAAATTTAGTTCAGGTCTCATAGAGTTTTACTATAAGAAATGATTCAACTATTTCAATAAATAAAATTTTTTTAAGAAGTTATATCCCAATTCGCAAACTTTTTTTCTTGGCGAGAGATATACATATATACAATTCGCTGTCAAAATTAATTTGTTCAACCACGATAGATATTTTAAAATGTGGTAATGCAGTTTATTGTTCATTTTAAGTGCAGTTTAAAGTACACGTATGGTAAAATATTATAGAAAAAATAATCAAGATCGTCATAAGTCGGTTAGAAAATAAAGGAAACAAATTGGTTTTATGCTTGTAGAAATGAAGATTTATAGATATATGAATTAGAAATATGTTAATTAGACAAAATTTACTCATGCATATTAAATACAAGTTGTTCTTTTCGATTAATATTAAAACAAGACATTTTTCAAATACATATATACATAATATGAGAACTATTTGTACAGTGAAATTCCAATCCTTTAGGCTTTAGAAATAGGGCTACGTCACCAGTATTAAGTCTTCGGACTTCACGATCCTCGGTCTTTTTCGAATGATCAGATTGGTCGGCTGCCATAAAAAAAATCACATTTTGATACGAATGAACACGTGCTTTAATCTCTAAATGATCTTTCTTTTCTTTTTTGTGTGTTTCAATCTATTGTTATTGAAAATTAGGGATCTATCAAATTGTTGTTCAATTTTGATATGCTGTTATTGCAAGGTATATAAAACAAATCAATTCAATTAATTCAATTTTATATTGATAACATCCTTACAAGCAAAGATCATACAACAGACTTTCTGAATAAAATATAAGGTTATTACAATATCTTCTTTTCAAAACGTTTAGTTTTTTTTACACTTATGCAACATTTTGGCAATAATTAATAAAAGTTATTGTAACTTCGTGAATAAATAATTAAAGATTTGCTGTCCATTTTACAGCCTATTATTATTCTAAAAGGCACGATGTATTTTCGCCGTCAATTCAATGTTATTATAATTTACGACTTTTATACTCATCTTGAATTGTGTAAAGAGTTTGCCTAGATCTTCATACTTTACCTTCTCTTGAATTTATATTTAATTGCCACATTGTAAACCCTAGGTTCTTAAAATAAATTGATGAAAAACTAATGGTATTTAGTAAAAAAATGACCCTTATAGTCATAGATAGATAAATACTTTTATTCCTCCAATATTGAAGATAATAAAACATTTACAAAACCGAACAATAAAAGAGCATGGCATATTTAGAATGAATTACAAAACATAATATCAAAACAAATAGCATGTGTTACACAATCATTTCTATTGGAACAAATATCATATGGAGACAGGCTGATATCTACATTTATCTTATATCGTGTAATTAGCAAGTGTATATAGACATTATTTAAAAATAAAGATAGGTTAGAATAACATTAAATTTATATAACAAGTTTCTCAACGTGACTAATAAGACTAAAATACTGAAATCAATCCGAAGTTAACAATATCAGGCTTTCTAAAGTTGATTTAATAAATATGATTTTATTTATATCTGTACAGATTATAACTAAATTCGTAAACGCTGCATCTACAAGTATTACATGTATTTCAACAGACATAACTTCAAAGAAATTCAAAGGAAACTGAATTTTTAACTTGAAATATATGATAAGGGGTTTTGATATTGCTTTTCATCACTTAACAGCAACAATGATTGTGCTGTTATCCTTTGTCAAGAAAAGTAGTAAGATGTTAACAAAGTAGTATTTTGATTTCTATAATAGCACTAAATTCTAACATGCAACAGAAGCCAAAGATGGGTATATAATCAATGTGTAGCTATTTGGAAACTTGCTGTAAACTTACTTAACATTTTGCTATAATTATGTTCAATTTTCTATGTTACTATGGAAAAAAAACACAATTATTCACGTGATCCACGAACATTTCTATAAATATCGTTCAGAATGTAGCGGTAAGGCCTAATTTCTTAAAATGAGTTGGCAGTCATTTTTATAATTTATGTAGATTTTACATTGTATCATTAATTTATCATTTTCCATTATCATTTTTTGACCAATCAATATTATAATAGCCAATCTTTTGAAAAATAATTCTTATTTATCCCATCGTGACCGGGGGGGTGTGAACATAATGTCACTGTGACAGTGTACATAAAATAAAATATTTTTGAGAAATAAAGTAATTTTGGAGTTTTTTTTTTTGGGGGGGGGGGGGGGCCTTTAAGCGGATTTTATAAATCATTTATTTTTCTATATTCAAAAGAAGATGTAGAAACAATCCGAAATTAGTACCTTGTAAATGGTTTGGCAACTACTGCATCTGTCTGACTTTACTGTAAGACTTTAACTAAATGCTTGTACCACAAATGGTGTTTAATTCGTATCTGTAGTAATTCAAATATCTGTTGACGGTATACAGAAGGCTATCAGAATCACCTTTTGGAAAAAATTTGCAGTTTATTTTGAGTTCATCCGTCTGAAGCCTTCAAATGATGCAATCTAAAAGTACTTGATGTCATTTCTTTTACTTATCATCATAATATTGTCACAGTGATTACTCAAAATTTCTTTAAAATTGTGACATTAAATGCTGATGCAGAAAACAAAATATAGAAAACAACACGGAAATGTAAACTGATAATTTCACAATATTAGACAAACATCATACAGTAACTACAAAGAAGATAATTTGAAATATAAAGCTTTCAATTAAAACAAAGGTTATCTGAATAACTTGCCTGCAAGTACTTCTGAATCGCTGATAACAGATAATTCCTTATACAGAACTACTGATATTATGCCCATGAAGGGCGGCATGTTAAAATCGCACTGTCCGTTTTTCTGTATGTCCGTCCGTCTGTATGTATGTATGTCTGTGCGTCCCCACTTACACAACATTCGGGTCTTGACTGCATTGAAGGATTTTAAATTAACTTGGCACAAATATCTATCACATCATGATGATGTTTCGCGCCCCTTCCTCATAGGTCAAGTAATGTATACTGCAAATATTTGTACATATTACAGTTTGAAGGTTCAAATTCTCACAATTAGAGTTTCAAGGTACACACATTCGTGTCGGACTGTAACTTTGTCATGCACGGAATGATTTTTAAATAACCTGATATATATGTCTACCACATCAAGTGGTCGCGTCCGAGACCCATGCCCCTTCTACCGAGGTCAAGGTTAAACTTAAAGTTGAAGGTACTCATTCTCACCAGAAAAGTTTGAAGTAACACATTCGAATTTGAAAATAACTTGACATAAATGTCTTCCACATCAAGATGACGTGTCGCGTCCAAGATCCATGTTCCTACCTCCTTGGTAAAGGTGTTAAGTACCTCAATTCACAAGAACAATTTAAAACAGTTACTTACATTCATAATACCTTCTGAAAGACTTACGAAACCTTTCGTCACATTTGCGTGACAGTTCTTGTTTAAAACTTATTTGTTCTTCTGTCCAAACATTAGGAATATATCATTTTGTTTTATTGTGATATTATAAAGAAATAAAATAATGTATTTCTGGTTGCCTCAGATAAGGATTGCCATATATTCGGATTGCCTACACATACTGCAGTATCGTTTATGATTAACGTTGTCCTGTAACCATTATCCTCCTGGAAACAAGAGTTATTGCCCTTTGCTATCAGTAAAGAGCTAGGCAAACTTGCACGTCAGTATGCGAATAATTCAAGTTGATATTGTTTTGTTTTTGTAACAAACTTATGATTATGATTATGACAATTTTTATTCATTTATTTGTCAATTATATAAATCAGCTTTCTAAGAGAATAAATAGGAATTTTCATTTTTAATACAGAGACCTAAAACTCTTTTACAAGTAGACCATTTTAAGTACAACAGTGCTACAATTTAATGATTATAGTTGATTTCGTTTATTTATACAAATGATGCACAACCGACACTCTGAAAATATATAAGATTTATTTATTTATTTATTTTTGTATAATATGTACATGCGTAAATAATACAAACTTAATTAAATGAGCCGCGCCGTGACAAAACCAACATAGTACGTTTGCGAGACCAGCCTGCGCAACCGCTAAGTCTGATCAGGATCCATGGTGTTCGCTTACAAACCCTATTACAAGTAGAGAAACTGATAGTGAACAGCATGGATTCTGATCAGACTGCGCGGATGCGCATGCTGGTCTAAATCCATGCTGGTCGCAAACGCATTACATGTATGTTGGTTTTGTCATGGCGCGGCTCAAATGTAAAAATAAATATCAAGCGAGCAGTTTTTTTTTAAGTTTGGAAACTAATTGAATTTTTTTCTCGTTTTTATTATGTAAATAATGAAACTTGGCATGTGTCAAAACAAAGAATAAGGACTGTTTCAGAACGATCTCAGAGGACGCAGTTTAAAACAAGGTTAATAAATATTAATGAATAAAACAGACATACGGGCTCTATGAAGCTAGCTTGATTGTAACTCACTGTATAACTCTGGAACCATTCTGTTTCAAATTGTCACATAAAAATTGACAATCGAAGAGAATAGACGGGAAAGGAAGGAACAACTCTAAACCATTCTATGCATCTTGAACTAATCATTTGCTCTAAGCACGAACATTTCTCATCCAGCTTTTCTTCCCCGGAAGAAATTTCGCTACATTGCAAAACACCAGACGACATATTGTCGTGTACAATGTATCGCAGGTGGAAACAGAAAATTTGTGAACTCTTAAAGTACCACACATCCGTCTTTTTAATACTTGTTTTCTGATGCGTAATTGTTAAAATCTAAAACAAACAACAAAAAATGACTCTTAAAGTGTAACTCCTATATGTCCATTGTATATGTACAATCGTATATCAAATCTTTATGGTTTTGAGGCCGTGTGCCATTTTAATTAATACATACCTATCACAATGAAACGTGTAAAAAAGTAACTTCAAAGATGTTGCTGTCTATGGACTTGTATATTAGTACAATGATTTCATTTCTATATAAAAAGGAAAAAGTGTGTAACTTATCTTATAATATCATTATATAATTATACAAAAAGTATTATTTTATATTGTTTATACGTTATTGTATGGAAATATTGAACATTGATGTCTTCATAATAATTTGAACAATTGTAATTTATTTTACAATGCTACAGTGCTTACATATTGTTTTGTGAAAATCCATTTCATATTGTAAATACGTGTTGTTTTTTTCCAAATCATTCTTGTTATAACTATTACATAACATAAACAATATTAAACTAGTTGTAATGATCACTGTAGGTGGGTGCATTCATTTAATGTTGCCCTCCTATATTGATCTTTGATCTTCATAAGTTAAGTGTTTCAAATGAGTGTGACAATAAACCCTTAACTTGCCGGGATCAACAGAAATAGCCACCAGTATCGAGTCAGGCCTCCGTGCAGTCTGAGCTTGCTCATTTGTTGGTAACTCGATTTTTGTATTTTGATATTGAAATTCTTTAAACATTAAATGAACTGCCGGGCAAGTTTTTATTGTAGGAATTTAGCAGGATAAGGCTTAATGGCAAACATGTATATATGACACTCGGAGAGACACAATCTGTACCATTTTACTAGACTTGTGTCATAAATGTAACTTTATAAATGGTAACATATCATATTTTAAATATAACATTAAATATAGGTATCATACACATGTTCATATTACACATTAGTGTCGCAGCTGATGCACAGGTGGCAGTATCAGTGTTTGGACACCCCACCCCTACCTGCCCCTGGACCCCTACTACAACCCTGAAAAAATAATAATTCAACACTCTAAGGCTTACTATAAGGTACCAAATACAAAACCACCGATGAAATTATATAAAAAAAAATGTTCCACTATCAAAATTATAGTTATAGAAAGGTGTAAAGCCTACTATATGTTCATTTGCCAAACAATGTGGAACACGGGAAATCGTCGTTTCGGTGACTGAGGCGCATTCCGGCAGGATTTCGCTGCATCATTCATTAACATTAATAAAAAGAACTAGAATTCCACAGCTTATCTAATTCAAGTCTAACGAATATCACTATCATTCCGATTTTTTCTGTTTCACGGTATTTTTTTAATTGTCGTAGCCATTTTGCAGTCTGATACCTGGGTTGAAATACGCGATCTGATTGGACGAGCCAAATTTGACGTCCAATCAGATCGCGTATAACACACAGGTATCAGAATCCAAAATGGCAGCGACAAGTCAGAAATTACCGTGAAATAGAAAAAAACGATAGAATATTGATATTCGTTAAACTTGAATTAAGTAAGCTGTGGAATTCAAGTTCATTTTATTGATGTAAATGAATGATGCAGCAAAATGCCTTCGGAATGCGCCTCAGTCGCCGAAACGACGATTTCCCGTGTTTTCATCGGTGGTTTTGTATTTGGTACCTTATAGTAAGCCTTAGAGTGTTAATTTTTTTTTTCAGGGTTGTAGTAGGGGTCCAGGGGCAGATAGGGGTTGGGTGTCCAAACACTGATACTGCCACCTGTGAGCTGATGTATCAAACATACCGCAGACGTTTTATTTGGCAAACTACTTATTGTACCATTACCCAAATTATTTTTTTTTATTTTCAGATGTCAAAACGCATATCAATCTTCGTTACCATAGTGCTTGCGTTGTTGTTAATAGCACGTGCAGAGCGAGGATACAGTCGTCTGGTGCAACAGAAACCTCTTCTCTTTGGAAGACGTGGAATGAGTCCAAATATGAACAGTCTTTTCTTTGGAAAACGATCTGATATACAATCGGCATACGATGATGATGAATTGTGTGCCGTGTGCAAAATTGTACAGCCCACGTGCAATGAACGCATCAAGGAAAGTTATCTTGCTCTAGCAGACGACAAGCGATGATTTGAATATATTTCTGAACTAAATACATCTGTGATTATGCAGTCGCTTTATATCAAAATAGAACTTAACTTCAGGAATATTACTAACAATTTATACGGCAATAACTCATTTACATCATCTATATGACTTAAATATAAAAATATTCAAAAATAAATGAACGCCTTTATTTGATTTTCAATTTTAATATTTTCATTGTGAAGAAATATATGGATTTAACTATTTAAAAAGATATTTCTGAATAAAATTGGTATAAGCGACCATGTTTTGTATCCGTTTATAATCATGTTTGTTTTTTTTCATCGTATCAAAATAAATTGAGGTCCATTTTGATAATTGATCTCAATAAATATAAGTTTTTAGTATTTGAACTTAATAATTACATATACAAACTTTATAAGCTCGTGAAATAATTAATTTCGCCTCTCTCTTATCTAAACAAGATAAAGGAAAGCGCCGATAGAGGAACAACTAGAAATTAGATGATAGTATGTAAGATAATGCTTCTGGGTATATGTATAGTGCGTCCATTGTCGTGAACTAAAATTGATTGTTCTATTTTTACGATAGCAGGTATCGAAGTCTGGATATTTTTTATTAAAGTCTGTGTATACTTTATTTTTTTATTACGTCTCTACTTCACATTCGCGTTTTCCCTAGCATATCATGTAGGCCATTATAATAACTTAATATTTTTATGAATTCTATCCCCTTCGTTTTTGCTTAAAATTGTTATTTTATACGATTTGGGGTTTAACTGGAAGTGCTATAACTTACTTGGTTTCTTTACGTACAGGAATGAAAGATTTAAAGAGTACTTTAACGTACGCAGAAAATAAAGACGAATTTATATATTGAACAGCAATGTATTTAAATAATAGAATTTATGTAAGTCACATAATGAGACAAAACGTGTGGAATGTATGATGTTTTATTAACCTTGGATAAATGTTAGGGATCATTTTGCGGTATGTGCTAATATATTCTACGTGCATGTCATTAAATCATACTTATACTGAAGGAGCCCGGCATACAAAGACTCCAGCAATAGTACTGTTTAATCGATATAGTACACTAAACTAGTATACTAGAGGGTATAAAAATTCATTACTTAGAGGAACTCCACAGAGGTCCAAAAGCCTAAAAACTTAAAATTTTGAATTTATTAAAGATATCTACCGGGGCACTTAAAACAGAGATATGCAACATATATTTAAGATTTTTTTTTTTAATTTCGATCATTTTTTACTATTACAATATGATTTTAATTTTGCTGTAAACCTACATCAAATGAAACATTATTACACTTGAAAAATTATTTCTAGTGCCGTCATGTCAAAAAACCTCAGTAGTCGAAACGAGTAAATTGAGCTGCCAGAGCAGGACAATCAAAAATAGCAATTTATTAGCTGTTTCACATTTCTTAGCACGTCAATTAATATTGATGATGATTAATGAACCTTAAGATAAATTGAAAAAAAATATCATCAATGAATGATAATTGATTGTTAAAGAGGATTTTATCCGCATATTGAGCGATAAGTCTTGATTATAGGCATTTTTGACAAGACAAGCTCGCCATTATAGCATGGTAGAAATACTCGTTTAAAGTTCCAGCTATAGGTAAACAGAAAAGCTGTATAAAATATCTTATTGTGATTTGATGATGTTTTCTCTCTCTTTACTCTCGGGATTGCAAATGGTTGTGGTGGTGGTGGTAGTTTTCACTCCGAATCATGGCAGTAAGCCACATTGAATTTACAAGAGCACATTTTAGCCACCGCATCGTTCCTGGGCAGGCTGTCAAGCAGTTTACCTGTACTAGATGCCTCCATTTTGGCAAGGAACAGAAACGTCTGTACGTGCCAGAGCCGATGTACAGTGCGAATGACTGTACAAAGGATTTCATGATCAGTCACAACGAAAGTGACAGGTAACGTCCGGGAATCGAACCCGGATGGCCAGATTCACAGTCCAACGCTCTACCTACCGAGCTAACCGGATGGCTCCGGGAATGTACCTTTTCTTCTTATTTACTTTGTATGTATTTATACATCTCCGTTGCCAAATGGTTAAATTCATTAGCCTGAGGCTTTGTGGAAGCTATCCAGCTAGCTTACGGAACGTCAGTGGTTCTACTCAGGTTCACACCACTCATAGATGGGCATGGATGGGTTCCTCCAACAATAAAGCTGGAAAGTCGTTTAAAGACTTTTAAAGAAAATCCATTTACATGTACGTATATATATATTTGGACTTTTGCAACATACTAGTTACTGCAATGTTTTACCTGGACTTTTTTAAGTTTGCATGACTCTTTTACCACAATAATCATGATCATGCTAAAACAAAAATATGTTAAACTTATGTATAAGTCAGTTGTAACCACGGCCAACTCCCACCCCTGGGAACAGCAGACATTGACTTTTAAGATGATCATATCCATGGTAAATGCCTTACCCCCACAGAAAAATGCAGGGTATCTGGGAACAATTTTGGCCAAAATAAAAACAAGAGGGCCATGATGGCCCTGAGGTCGCTCACCTGTATATAGCCCCTCACCCCCACCCCCGGGCCAATTTTTACCCAAGCGCTTTTATTTGTTTATTTGAACAGACTTGGTAGACACCAATAAGAAGATGTTTCATGCTAAACATCTGAGTTTTAGCTCATTGGGTTTTTTAAAAGAAGATTTTTAAAGTTTTTACTATACACATATAGTTAAAAACAATGACACCCCTGGGGCAGGGCCAGTTTTGACCCCCGGGCTTTTATTTGAACAAACTTTGTAGATATTTACTTAAAGATGTTTCGTGCTTAATATCTAAACTCTAGCTATTTGGGTTTTTTTCAAAGAAGATTTTTTAAGTTTTTGCTATACACATATAAGGAAAATCAATGACCCCGGGCGGGGCCAGTTTTGACCCCAGGGCTTTTATTTGAACATACTTGGTAGACACATGTTTCATGCTAAATATCTTAGCTCTAGCTCTTTGAGTTCTTTAAAAGAAGATTTTTTAAGTTTTTACTATATGCATATACAATATGCATATAGGGAAAATCAATGACCCCCTGGGGCGGGGCCAATTTTGACCCCAGGGCTTTTATTTGAACAAACTTGGTAGACACTCATTAGCAGATGTTTCATGCTAAATATCTTAGCTCTAGCTCTTTGGGTTCTTTAAAAGAAGATTTTTTAAGTTTTTTTCTATATGCATATAGGGAAAATCAATGACCCCTCGGGGCGGGGCCAATTTTGACCCCCGGGGCTTTAATTTGAACAAACTTGGTAGACACTCACTAGAAGATGTTTCATGCTTAATATCTTAGCTCTAGCTCTTTGGGTTTTTTAAAAGAAGATTTTTTAAATTTTTTACTATATGCATATAGGGAAAATCAATGACCCCCTGGGGCGGGGTCAATTTTGACCCCAGGGCTTTTATTTGAACAAACTTGGTAGACATTCACTAGAAGATGTTTCATGCCAAATATCTAAGCTCTAGCTCTTTCGGTTCTTTAAAAGAAGATTTTTTAAGTTTTTACTATATCAGTATATGCATATAGGGAAAATCAATGACCCCCCGGGGCGGGGCCAATTTTGACCCCAGGGCTTTTATTTGAACAAACTTGGTAGACACTCACTAGAAGATGTTTCATGCCAAATATCTTAGCTCTAGCTCTTTGGGTTCTTTAAAAGAAGATTTTTTAAGTTTTTACTATATGCATATAGGGAAAATCAATGACCCCCTGGGGTGGGGCCAATTTTGACCCCAGGGCTTTTATTTGAACAAACTTGGTAGAAACTCACTAGAAGATGTTTCATGCCAAATATCTAAGCTCTAGCTCTTAGGGTTGTTTAAAAGAAGATATTTAAAGATTTTTCTTTCGGTTGCCATGGCAACCAGAGTTCTGCATGGAATTAAATTCTTTGAACAATTTTTAAAGGTGACCACCAAAGGAACATTCCTGTGAAGTTTGGATGAAATTGGCTCAGTGGTTTATGAGGAGATGTCATTTAAAGCAAAAGTTTATGGACGGACGGACAACGGACGGACAGACGCCGAACGAAAAGCGATCACATAAGCTCACCCTGTCACTTTGTGACAGGTGAGCTAAAAAGAGGGCCATGATGGCCCTGAAATCGCTCACCTGAATATAAAAGGGACAAGTAATATTGTCAACTATAAACAAAAGCAGATATAAAATCTAAATCTTAAACTGATATAACAAAGTTCATATTTGTATCTGAAATAGTGCATGTGTAAAAACATAACTGGTTGTCATTGCTAAGGGAAAACAATAGTTCCAAAAGATGTGTACATATTAGGAAAATCAATGACTCTCTGGGGCGGTGCCAATTTTGACCCCAGGGCTTTTATTTGAACAAACTTGGAAGACACTCACTACAATATGTTTCATGCTAAGCTCTTTGGGAATATTTTTAAATAAGTTTTTACTATATACATTTAAGGAAAATCAATGACCCCAGGGTGGGGACAATTTTGACCCCAGGGCTTTATTTGAACAAACTTGGTAGACACTCACTAGAAGATGTTTCATGCCAAACATCTATGCTCTAGCTCTTTGGGTTTTTTTTAAGATTTTTTTCTTTTTGTTGCCATGGCAACCAGAGTTCTACATGGAATTAAATTCTTTGAGCAAAAATTTTAAAGGGGACAACCAAAAGGAACATTGCTGTGAAGTTTAAATGAAATTAGCATAGCGGTTTATTAGAAGATGTCCTTTAAATTAAAAGTTTACAGACAAATGGACGACCGCCAGACGAGAAGTAATCATAAAAGCTCACCTTGTCACTTTGCGATAGATGAGCTAAACTAGAAATGTGTCCATAGGACAAGGGTGCCCCCACACTCCATTTTGTCAATCTTATGACCCTAGGTCAAATATTGTTGGGCTATATGTGCCACAAGTTGAAAGCTAAAAATCTTTAACTAAGTAAAGGGCTAAAATTATACAAAAACTGAATAAATCCACAAGTGAACCCCAAGGTGCATAAGTACACATGCTGCCTAAAATTATAGTAAACTTTCAGGCCTATAGGTCAAAGTTGGAAATAGCAAATTTATACCAAGTCAAGGGCAATAACTTTAACAAAATTGAACAAGAGGGCCATGATGGCACTGAGTCGCTCACCAGAAACAACTGCTTTTCAGTGTTGGAAATTATCCATTGACAATATTTTTTAATATTAAATTTGAGAGAAGAGTATGTTTAAACAATAATTTGAAGAAATGTCATGACCTGGGGCATTAAGCTTTAGCTTAAACAGGGCCAATCAAATTAATATGAGTAAACTTGATAAAAGACCACCTAAGAATGCTACAAAGTTTGGTGATCATCTATCAATTATTTCAGTAGGAAATGATGTTCAAAGGTTTTTCTATTTTTGGCTTTAGTGGCCCCTAGAAGAGGCCAATCAAATTAATAAGAGTAAACTTGATACTAGACTTCCTTAGAATGCTACAGACAAAGTTTGGTGATCATCCATCACTTAGTTCTGTAGAAATAGACGTTTAAAGGTATTTCTATTTTTAGCTTCAGCAGCCCCTAAAAGGGGCCAATCAAATTAATAACAGCAAACTTGATAAAAAAAACTACCAAAGAATGCTAATTTAAGTAAATCTGCCAAGACATTACTGAGAAGAAAACGATTGTTGACGCATGACGACAGACGCCGGAGCATCCCCCTTTGATACCAATAGCTCACCCTGAACCTTTGGTTCTAGTGAGCTAAAAAAAATTCCACATACAAAATACCAGGTGCATAGCTTCACAGTGATGTTGATCATTATTCCTGTAAAGTTGGTTGCTTCCAATTGAAGGAACAAATAACACAACATAATGAAACTGTTTTTACAAGGTCAAGGGCAATAACTCTACAAATACTGGATAAATTCACAAGCGAAACCCAAGGTGCATAACTACACATGATGACCAACATTCCTATTCAGTCTCATGACTCTAGGTGAAATACTTTTGCAAATTTTTACTTAGTCAAGGGCAATAACTCTAATAAAACAGAATAAATCCACAAGCGAAACCCCAGGGGCACAACTTCACATGCTGATCAACATTCCTGTAAAGTTTCATGACACTAGGTCAAACACTTTTGAGTTATGTGCAACACAAGTTGAAAATTGCAAAATTTTACTAAGTCAAGGGCAATAACTCTTAAAATACTAAATAAATCCACACAAAAATACCTAGGTGCACAACTACACATGCTGATCAACATTCCTGTAAAGTTTCATGACTAGGTCAAATACTTTTCAGCTACATGCGACACATTATGAGAACGGACAGACAAGGGTAAATCTAAATGCCCCTCTAAAGTAAAGGCACAAAAACATTTCTTTCGCCAGTGTGGGGCCGAAATGTATAAAACCTCGCCCATTTTTATTGCCATTGCCTGTCAATGATCACGAGTGTGTAGGTCATGACTACAATTCACTAGTATGTAAAAATACAGCCCATCAACTTTTATAAATGATCCTTACAAACTGTCATTCAAGAAAGTTTGTTTGTTTGTTTCATTTTACGCCTTTTTCCAACAGTATTTCAGTCATATAGGCGGGTAGTTTCCCATCCATTGTTCCTGGAGAGTTACACCAGTACTAGACTACTTTTCAAGAAAGTAAAACGTAAAGAAATACAATAAATAACAAGACAATTTTATCATTATAAAATTTTTTATAACTTAACTTTTTATTTCAATAATTGTATACGTATAAAATTTTAAATAAAAAATTCTTTAAAAAAATTTTACAAGAACTTTCTGTAATCTGATATTTTCAACATTTTTTCCAACAAGGATTTTTATCTCATGAATTACTTGTCGCCTCTGGAGCCCGTCACAATGCTTAATTGTCTGTCACAATGAACATATTAACATCCACTACATGCAGAACCTGTGATCTATTCAGTGTAAAGTGGGGTCTTAAATAATAGCTGGAATAATTATTTTATTAAGTTCTGTTCAGTTACACAAGAGACAGAAATGAATAGCAGTTTGAAAGTTTTTAAACAGTATGGACAAAAATAAATGGATATATCTGACCTTTGGTCAGAGAGAATGTTGGCAGATTTTTTAATGATCATTTTATCTTCATATTTCATATATGTATATAATAAAGAAAAGATTTTGAAAAATCTAAAGCTCAGAATAAAAGTGTTTGCAGATAATTAAAATACGTAGGCTACAAACAAGACTGAATGAGTAACTTTTGCTATCAGTATAAGAACTAACATTACAAATTCTATTTTTTGTTCTTTTATTGTCCAATAAATGTTATTATCCAATAGATTTTATTATCCAATAGATGTTCCCCGGCAATCCTAATCATTTTTGCACATTTAAACACTTGATAGTATAAAATATATACACTAAATTAAATTACACTACAATTCTCAAAAGTATAGAGATATAAATGACCTTGATTGTAACATGTCCTTTGTATTATCAAAAAACGTTCTTAGAAAGATTGAATCAGAAGGTCAAGTCAGTAACATTTATTAGACCCATGGAGACAATATAATATTGATGTATCATTGATATTTTTCTGTCTATCAATAATTGATACACATTTCAAAAAATCGATAATTTTGACTAATTAATTAAATGTCAAGAAATTATGAAAATTCACCCAAAACATATACAGAAGCAGTTATCTATGTGTAACATTATGCTGTTTGTTATATAGTGGAAATGTTTTACAGCAATGATGACAAAAAACACAAAAACATGTGGTCTGGAAAAAAATCATGCAATGTGCTTTTATAAACAAGACACTGAACCAAACATATGAGCCGCATCATGACAAAACCAACGTAATGCGTTTGCGACCAGCATGGATTCAGACCAGCCTGCGCCTCTGCGCAGTATGATCAGGATCCATGCTGTTCGCTTACAAACCCTATTACAAGAAGGGAAACTGATAGCAAACAGCATGGATCCTGATCAGACTGCGTGGAGGCACAGGCTGGTCTGGATCCATGATGGTCTCAAACCCATTATGTTGGTTTTGTCATGACGCGGCTCATATATTTAACTAAAGTCATTGAAACAGGTATAAAAGTGAATGATAGACAAATTATCAATATATCGGTGTATCATATCGGTGTATCTTTGATATTTGTCATCTGATATCGATATATTGTTGATATGCTTTGCACTCTAATTAGACCATGCAATTTTCCCTCTAAAATATTTAAGTCTTTTTTCTTTTTTCTTTTTTAGTCCAATGGGAAGGCCTGAATTTGAAAATTTCTGACAGTCTATTTTGCATAAACTCTCACAAAAGAATTTTTAAAACCATGTACATGTGCCTTCGAAAATTAGGCTGACATGCATTGAGTCTAAGACCATCTAAAACAATGTTTTCCTATTTTTTAAAAACAGCAAAATATATCTTAGTCAGAAGATTAATATTTAACACTACTGCAGTAAATTTGAAGCAAGAAAAACATAAAGATACTTTATGTTATGTGACATATGCCACAGATTATAATATAAGTCCACGCATATACTAACACTTTAAACTCATTCTGATATTTCAGCTGAATCTTTACAATGTGTTAATTTTTTAATGTAAAATAACTTGAAGTTCTAATGTTTTGAAAAAAGAGGTGGCAACCTAGTCATTTCCTAGTCCTTCTGTCCATGGCTTGTTATTTTACATCATCATACCATCATAACTGGCATAAAATATTGCAGTGAAACATCATCATTCATCAGGTAAAAATGAACCACTCTGTTATCCGCTATATCTAAAAAGAAGAAATACGAAGAAATACAATCTAAACCTTTGAACTTAATTAAACCTTTTAGTTTGCTGGCAGTAACCCATACCACCATTGTCAACCAACATGAAGACTAAATGAACTGTGAATATCATTTCTTAGCAGGAGACTCTTGTTTACCAGACATAAGAAAAAATCTTTTAAAGGGCAGGATATAGTAAACAGGAAGCCTATGTGACCAGCACAGAGGAAAGTCTGTAAGTCTAGCATGGTCCAAACAAACAGGGTCTGTACGGTTTCCTGCCATGTGAGTCACATGAAATATATCATCCCTAGTAAAAATAATGAATCCCTCGGCTAACCCCTTGGGTTAATGTATTTTCCTAAGGATTATATTTATACTGTTACTGACAAACCTATGTGTTATTTATATACTGTTACAAACGTATGTGTCATTTATTTCATTACCACCTATAAATACTTTATCGGGACACTGTTTCTATAGGTTTTTATTTTTCAGAGATTTTTACTGTGAAAAAGTACTGTCACTTTGTACAAAAATTTTAGTCACATGGTACACATGAATTAACAGTAAAAATAACTCCCATTAGGCTATGAAAAAACTAACATTACAAAATGAGTGAGGAGTAACAATTAGATAAAATCCTTAAACAAAAAAACAAAATCCTCTTTCTATGAAATCAATCTAAGATATTTTTGGACACTTACTAGCCAATCCGCATAGCTCAATCGGTTAGAGTGCGAGACTTGTAATCTTGACATTGTGGGTTAGTTTCCCGAGTGGGCCAACTAAAATTACTAATCAGTCTTTCGGATGAGACTTTAAATCGAGGTCCCGTGTGTGAGTGCTTTAACAATTGGCACGATTAAGAACCAGGAGAAGCTTCTGGAATTGGGGCATCTTTCTGTATCTGTATATTGCACTATCCTCTAAATGTAAAATGACAAATACTCTTCTGGAGGACTCGCCCATATGGGCAACCAGTGGCGAGTATAAATAACCTCAAATACACACACAAAGACACTTACTACATATAACTCTACTTGGGCTGACCTGCTGACCAGATAGAAACTGAGCAAATTTTCTAATGTCTATCCTAGCTTCAGCAAATTCTTCCGGGTCATAATTTGGTGACAGCTGTGCTGGGCGTCCAGCATCATTCCCTGAAATAAGAGTTTATAAAACGTAATTCTACAAATCTTTATTTTAAATCACTTAGTATAAGATATAAAATCTTCTTTTCTCTATTTTATATAGCTAACAGTTGAGACAAATTGAAGATGGACTGAGGATTGACCCACTGGGCTAGACTTTAGAATTATTTTTAACATTTTAAATTAACCCAATATTATTTCTTCAATATTAATGTTTCTCTACAAAATCACTCAGATTACTTCTAGGGTAAGGAGTTAAGGTTTTGGGTTAGAGGGTTAGAATAAGGATTTTAAAACATGGATTTTGCTGCAGACATATTTTAAAAGTCCACCAGGACTATCCTACCATTGGTGACAAGCATTCAGTGGTTCCTGCGACACAACTAAGGAAGGTTCATATGTCTCTATGGTGATCAATAAACAAACCAGATCAGATGGACAATCTTGACTATAAGTTTTCTAGTGAAAATACAGTTATTTTTGACTGAAGAAATATGAAAATCTGTGCACTGGGTTATATGTTAAGCATAGTGACAGACTATTTGTGTGTATTGCTTTCCAACATAACCATGTATTCGAAATCTGCTAGACATCCAGTGAAAACACTAATTATATTTTAACAGCATCAATGTAAATACACTGAAAATTCTAAAATTTTATTTAAAATAACATAATGAAATGGAAAAAAAATGTTTCAATAATTTTAGAATGAAATGCTTTTTGTGTCAAAATCGATAACGCAACAGTTTTATCTTATTCAAATGGCCGGTAGGTTGTTTGGACATTTGCCCCACCAACAGTTGCCCCTCTGTATGTTTTCCCTCTTTTTTCAGTGACAGCCATTTGCCCCCTCATATCTTTGTAAGGTGCTGACATTTAAACATGCGTCATAACAATACAACATAAACTACAATATAGGTACATAGTCTATTAAAGGCAAAAAAGTAATTCAATTTGTACCTTCATAAAAATGCGTAACATATTTTGTTCAAAATAGGTTATGCATTTTACTGAAGTTACATGTACATGTATATCAAATTACTGTAAGCATTTGATTGAAGATATAAAAATGAATGTGTTATTCAAATGGACTAAATAGCGGGTTCCTAAAGAAACAACTTTACACAATCAACTAAAAGTGATACAACACATCAGAATAGCCCAATAATGCAAAATTCTCTATATATTTGTAGCATAGGCAGTCATTATCAGAACAGAACAGAACAGAAACTTTATTTCTTGGTTTAAGCATAAAAAGCTCATCACCATATTACATATACAAATAAAACATATCACAAATAGTGTTAAAGGAGTTGCCCACAATATTACTGTAAATTTGTATCTTACTTGAAGTAGGGTTGATGAGGTCCTGAAAATGTGTACTGACTGACACCATGTCTGTTTCCACAGAAACCTTTAATTCCCCTTGTCTGTTGGCAGATAATAACTAAAACAAAAACAAACAAATTTGTTAGATAAACACAAAACCTCTAAAGCAGACTTATAATACAGCATTGTACAGTATTTTCATATGTATTGTAATACAAAACAATGAGAAACTAGAACTTCACGAGTCGGATGTGTCGCCTTGTAAACAGTATAGTTGTCACTTAAGCATTTTCTTCTTAAATGTAGGTTATTTATAAACACTGCTAAAGGGCAATAACTAAAAAAATCTATCAACCTATGAAGATAATCAAGTCCATAGCTTTTATAGTTGAAAAGAAATGGCCCGGACAAAATTAAAGTATGAAAATTAACAAAGGGCAATAACTCAACAAGAGCCACCGCCGGGCGGGGGCAACGCTCGACTTTTTACTTTTTCTAAACAAAGTTTACAAGGTCCGCAAACTTGTACCTAGATCATTACTTTTTTATTTCTTGGTGTATTGAAATAAGGTTAAAAGTCCAATTTTTGCTTGTTCATGCTGTTATTGGCTGTAACTTTGTTATTTTTGAATGGATTGTCTTCAAACTTGAACATAATAATCTTCAAGGATATCCCTGAAAAATAACCAGCCAGACCTTGACCTTCACTCATAAATGACCTTGACTTTGAAGGTCAAATTATTGAAATTTTCATTTTTTTGGCTATTATTGGCAATCACTTTGTTATTTTTGAATGGATTGTCTTCAAACTTGAACATAATTATCTTCAGGGATATCCCTTAAAAAATATCTAGACAGACCTTGACCTTCATTCATAAATGACCTTGACTTTGAAGGTCAAATTTTTTAAATACTCATTTTTTTGGCTTTTATTGGCTGTAACTTTGTTATTTTTGAATGGATTGTCTTGAAACTTGAACATAATAATCTTCAAAGATAACTGTTAAAAATATACCGAAAGACCTTGACCTTCACTCATTAATGACATTGTCTTTGAAGGTCAAATTATTGAAATTTTCATTGTTTTGGCGGTAACTGACTGTAACTTTGCTATTATTGAAGGGATCAACTTCATATTATAACAGAACAGATCTATCATTCTAAACTTAATAGAACAGATCTATCATTCTAAACTTAATGAGATCTATCATCCTATGAAGTTTCAAGTCCATAGCTTTTTTAGTTGAAGAGAAATGGCCCTGACAAAATTAAAGTATGAAAATTAACAAAGGGCAATTACTCAAAAATTAAGAAGTGCCGAGTACTGGTCCTTGTGCACTGCATTTCTGGTTATTTAAAGAAGCATGCATACCAAGTTTGAAGTCAATCTACTTATAGTGACTGAGTTATGCTCCGGACAAGCTTTAGGGGACGCTGACAATGACGCCTACGCCAACAAAAGTAACCCCTGTATGTCGCCTTTTCAAGGCGACACAAAAAGCAACAAAAGACAACAAGTCAATGCATCCACAAAAGTATAAATATTACAATAAACATGTAACAAGAGGGCCATGATGGCCCTGAGTTGCTCACAAGAAACAACTGTCAATATATTCTAATATTAAATTTGAGCATAGAATATGTTTAAACAGTAATTTGAAGAAATGCCATGACCTGGGGCATTTAAGCTTTAGCTTAAATGGGAGTAATCAAATTAATATGAGCAAACTTGATAAAAGACTACCTAAGAATGCTACAAAGTTTGGTGATCATCTATCAATTATTTCAGTAGGAAATGATGTTTGAAGGTTTTTTCTATTTTTAGCTTTAGTGGTCCCTAAAAGGGGCTAATCAAATTAATATAAGCAAACTTGATAAAAGAGTACCCAAGAATGCTACAGACAAAGTTTGGTGATCATCCATCCATTAGTTCTGTAGCAATAGACATTCGGCTCTGGTGAGCTAATAAAGGAGTTGTTGAAACATGTAGGGATTGATTTTTGATTTTTGTTTGATTTTTTACATCTTTCTTTTATCTTTGATTTTTACATCAGTCTTTTATCTTTAATTTTTACATCTTTCTTTTATCTTTTGGTAAAATCAAGTTTTACATCTTACAGATCATGTAAAAGAACTTATTGCTGTGTCAAAGCTTTACTTAATAAGAACTTAGATTGACAATGAGAATTTTATTCAATGAAATGAGGGAATTGACATAAAAAGTCACAAAAATGTACTTTTTTTTGGCTTAGTAAATTATTTCAAGCTATTTATCCTTTTGTCTTTTATCAGTCCAAACCATGGCTTTCTATGTGTTAATGGTGTGAGACATACTTTTTTTACTCTCAACTTGGTATCATACCATTACTATAGACTTGCCAAAGTTGATAGAAATACCAAGTTTAAAGACATACACATTTAACAGACATACCAAATTATTGCTGAGATTCTTCATCTTGTCTACAATATTCCGCAATACCTTCATCTGTGGCATTATAATACTTACCTGGAATAAATCAAAACATTATCATAACATTGTCAAGTATCGAAAAGAAATTTTGTTCATAGCCATTATCGAAATTTCTAACAAACTTCAACCTCTTTATGAATCTAACTCAGTCATTAAATGCATAATTACAACATAATGCACAGAATGTATAAAATGTTATGAATAATGAAGATAATGATTAAAACACAATACAAAAAGGGACATCAATAAACCAGTCCTCATGAAAATTACTTCTTTCCTCAATGTCACTGGTTCTATATAATAATATATTTCTTGTGAACTTTTTATTTACATTTATTTGGGTTTGTTGACTTTTTGTTTCACTATGGTGAATAGTCATTGTTTGTTTGTTTGTTTCATTTTACGCCTTTTCCCAACAGTATTTCAGTCATATAGGCAGGTAGTTTCTTAACCATCATTCCTTAAGAGTTACACCAGTACTAGACTATTTTACTCCCTGCTAAACTACCAAAGCATCTCCCGGGGATCAAACCCACGCCAGAGAGTAACTGGATTAGAAGTCATCGACTCATTACTCCTCAACCACCGAGGCAGTCATAGCTTATTAATTATTGTTAAGGAGTGATTAACATGATCGCCACTTTCTTACCCAAGTAAGTGAGAAAATTCTAACAAAGGATTGGAATAAATCACACCTTTTGATCCCACTTTTTCATAGCTACTTCTAACTTACACAATAAAAAGGACTTGTTTGTTTGGTTTTATAGCGCACCAACTCAACTTAGGTCATTTGGTGCTGAAACAGGAAAGATGATTTTTGTTAACCTCAAGTGTTACAAACTTTAAGCAACTACACAACCATCTCACCTGATTGAGCTAAGAGATGCAAGACTCCATAAATCAAACCCATTTAAATGGTGGCTGCCATTTTGATGCCTCAATCCTTAAAGGCAACCCGTCAGCCATAAGCGAGAAATTGAATAGAAATGGAGAGATGTTTATTTCAGTTTAAAAACACTAAACAAAACAACTGCTTTTTAATATCAAGAACACTAAATTTAGATGTACAGTATCACATCTGAAAACCTGTGGGTCTAGCCTAAGGTTCAGATTTTGGAAGTTTCCACAATTAAGAAGTTCAGAATTGTCTAATCATAACTACACTAATGATCTTACCTCATAATTACACCAATGCACTTCCCTCATAACTACAATGATATTACCTCACAACTACATCAAAGATCTTACATCATTACTATTCCAAAGCACTTCACTCATAACTACTCACACACAAAAAAATCTTAGTTCATAAAAACACAAACACACTTCCCTCATAACTACATCTGATAACTACACCAAGAAACTTCTCTCATGAATACAACTAAGCATTTCTATCATAGCTACACAAACTTTCCTCACAACCATAATGAAAGAATTTTCATAACTAAACAAAGAACTTTCCTCATAACAACACCAAGAATTTCCCTCATAAATACAAGAAAGAATTTTCTTCATAACTACACCAAGAAATTTCCTCATAACTACAACATAAACATTTTTTATAACTACAATAAAGAATTTTCCTTATAACAACCACTCAAAAAGCGCTCATAACTACAATAAAGAACTTTCCTCATAACTACCAAAAAGAACTAATCACAAGGAGACTGAATAACTTACATCAAACTGGGGAACTTCGGGCTCCTGATATTCCTGCCATAATCGACGTGGTACTACAGTCACTGGTATATCATGTACAACAACTCTAGAATGGGAACCTAGCGTAGGCTGAAATATACAACATTATACAAACTAGAAATGTGTCATCATGCCACGGATGCCCCCACATACAGCCAAAATTTCAGATGGTGCATTAATTATTTTTTTCATTTTAAGTTCAAAGCCCTTAAAACTTTTCAATGTTAACACAAACCATTTCCATACAATGTTCAAGGCACTGAAATTATTCAGTCTTAACCTTTTAAAAATAGCATATTGCATATTGCATATTTGTAGCCAAAATAATGGCTAAAAGTATGAGTGCTGAAACTGAAAGTTCAAAATTTTTCCAACATTCAGGAAAGATAAGTTTGTCCAAAATCATTGAACCACGACCAAATTCAATCTTAAACTGCTTATTCCTAAGATGTATCTACATTATTTTCAAAATGAAAGGGACATAACTCTGCCAAAAAAATCATCAAACCATGACCAAATTCCAACTTGACCTGCCCATTCCTTTGACATATCCATATGTCAAATTTGAGTTAAATATATAACACTGTTGGGTAGATAATGAACAGAAACTGAAAATTTCATATTATTTTCAAAGTAAAAGGGGCATAACTCTGCCAAAAATCATCGAACCATGACCAAATTGGAACTTGACCTGTATTTTCTCATGACATATCCATATGTCAAATTTGAGTTGAATATGTGCAACCGTTCTTAAGATAATGAACGGAAACTGATGATGAAGGAATGACAGAATGACGGAATGACGGAACAGGGTAACACTATATGCCCCGGCCATTATATGGCGGGGGCTTAATAAAACAGGCTGAAATATACAACATTATACAAATAAAACAACCTATAATAGTGTTTAATAGACTTACTATGGAATTAAGATATTTTTAAGTTTTTCCAAGCTAATCCGAGGAGTACAAAGAAACTTTTACAGTAACAGCTTTGAAAATAAGCGCAACTGGTTGTCTTATCTAATCTATTGTGATCGGTAGTGCACTATGAAGCTGTAACAGTAAAAGTTTGTTTGCACCATGAAGCTATAACAGGTTTGTTGAACTTTTGGCCATAACGGAAGGGTTACAAAACATTTGTTTGTCCAGTAACTCTAACCATTTGTATCTATCTAACCAGACAGACAGGAATGTTCTGTCACGTTTTGGTATTGTGGCCTGCTGGAATGATGTACTTGCTTCAGTTACAGTACTTGACAAGATAGGCTACTGGTAACTGTCATCTCGTTTTCGTTTCGAACAACTCCCACCCCAAAACCCTAATAAGTCGGCCTGTTTTGCCATTGTTTAAAGCAAAATACTTTCATAGATGACGGTAACAACCGAGCGCTCCAAATACAAGAGGGCCATGATGGCACTGAGGTCGCTCACCTGTATATAGGCCCCCCCCCCACCCCCGGGCCAATTTTTACCCAAGGGCTTTTATTTGTTTATTTGAACAGACTTGGTAGACACCCATAAGAAGATGTTTCATGCTAAATATCTAAGTTCTAGCTCATTTGCTTTTTTAAAAGAAGATTTTTAAAGTTTTTACTATACACATATAGTTAAAAACAATGACACCCCTGGGGCAGGGCCAGTTTTGACCCCCGGGCGTTTATTTTAACAAACTTTGTAGATATTTACTTAAAGATGTTTCGTGCTTAATATCTAAACTCTAGCTATTTGGGTTTTTCCAAAGAAGATTTTTAAGTTTTTGCTATACACATATAAGGAAAATCAATGACCCCCCCCCCCCCCGGGCGGGGCCAGTTTTGACCCCAGGGCTTTTATTTGAACATACTTGGTAGACACCCATTAGAACATGTTTCATACTAAATATCTTAGCTCTAGCTCTTTGAGTTCTTTAAAAGAAGATTTTTAAGTTTTTACTATATGCATATAGGGAAAATCAATGCCCCCCTGGGGCGGGGCCAATTTTTGCCTCAGGGCTTTTATTTGAACAAACTTGGTAGACACTCATTAGAAGATGTTTCATGCTAAATATCTTAGCTCTAGCTCTTTGCGTTCTTTAAAAGAAGATTTTTTAAGTTTTTACTATATGCATATAGGGAAAATCTATGACCCCCTGGGGCGTGGTCAATTTTGACCCCAGGGCTTTTATTTGAACAAACTTGGTAGACATTCACTAGAAGATGTTTCATGCCAAATATCTAAGCTCTAGCTCTTAAGGTTCTTTAAAAGAAGATTTTTTAAGTTTTTACTATATGCATATAGGGAAAATCAATGACCCCCGGGGCGGGGCTAATTTTGACCCCAAGGCTTTAATTTGAACAAACTTGGTAGACATTCACTAGAAGATGTTTCATGCTTAATATCTTAGCTCTAGCTCTTTGGGTTCTTTAAAAGAAGATTTTTTAAGTTTTTACTATATGCATATAGGTAAAATTAATGACCCCCTGGGGCGGGGCCAATTTTGACCCCAGGGCTTTTATTTGAACAAACTTGGTAGACATTCACTAGAAGATGTTTCATGCCAAATATCTAAGCTCTAGCTCTTACAGTTCTTTAAAAGAAGATTTTTTTAAGTTTTTACTATATGCATATAGGGAAAATCAATGACCCCCAGGGGCGGGGCCAATTTTGACCCAAGGGCTTTTATTTGAACAAACTTGGTAGACACTCACTAGAAGATGTTTCATGCCCAATATCTTAGCTCTAGCTCCTTGGGTTCTTTAAAAGAAGATTTTTTAAGTTTTTACTATATGCATATAGGGAAAATCAATGCCCCCCTGGGGCGGGGCCAATTTTGACCCCAAGGCTTTTATTTGAATAAACTTGGTAGACACTCACTAGAAGATGTTTCATGCCAAATATCTAAGCTCTAGCTCTTATGGTTTTTTAAAAGAAGATATTTAAAGTTTTTTCTTTTGGTTGCCATGGCAACCAGAGTTCTGCATGGAATTAAATTCTTTGAACAATTTTTAAAGGTGACCACTAAAGGAACATTCCTGTGAAGTTTGGATGAAATTGGCTCAGTGGTTTATGAGGAGATGTCATTTAAAGCAAAAGTTTACGGACGGACGACGGACGAAAAGCGATCACAAAAGCTCACCCTGTCACTTTGTGACAGGTGAGCTAAAAACTAATAATTGGTCAGTATTTTAAATGCGGGCAGTAACTAGCCAATAAAATGATGTGTTACTATAAATACCCATTTGTGATTCCAAGGACCTTCAACGCTAACCAAAACATTTTAGATATTGTAAAAATACTGTAACAAGAGTTACTCTAAACAATTTTTGTGTGACTACGGTACTAAGAATTTATTTTAAAATGTGGAAATGACAGTTACTTTAGACAATTTTTCTGCGTCCATGTGTACGCAGAATTTATTTTTTGTGCGTACAGGATGGCATTTTGTGTATATGACGCATCTTGCATCCAGTAAATCCCTGATCAATTAACTATCTAAATTCATGCCCTTCACTTTTCAATAAAATGACTTTGTGAACATTCAAGATACTGGTATTTATACAAAGGTTTAATTGTTTTCCATGTGTTTAAAGGGGCATAACTCAAGAAATACTGATCACTCACCTATGTGTAGATAAACAAGTATGCCAAGAATAAGTACAAAATTGATAGTTTTCAAAATTTTATATCAATAATAAACGAATTTTTCAAAATATTCTACGTTGAAAATGGGCATAACTCCTAAAATGTTGCTTTTAGAATTATTCCCATTGTTTTACACATTGCTTTGTAAAAAGCAAGTAGTCTTATTTCCATGTTCATACTTTTAAAATCATTCTGTTTTACATTGACAATATTGTTATATACCAATGTAAGGACATACAGATAGCTCAAACAATATAGCTGTCAGAATTTTATAACTGCACCTTGTCATGACTTTACAGCAAGTATTCAATATTATGTGTTGAATCCTGTGGTCTTTTTTAGCTATTCTGTGAGAAAGGTGCCTTAATTCTTCAATTGTGATAAAAGTACAGGGCAATTCAAGAAAACAGAAATTTTTTAAAAGTTGAAAAAAAAAAACCAACAACATATACATGACTTTTTGATTTATTTATGTATATAATCATAATAATAGTCGGTCTCTTTTTTTTCAAAAATAAGTCAACACAGTTAAGTATTTCCCAGAAAATTATCTGCTTAGTTTTTTGTTTTTTGTTGTGTTTTTTTGTGCGGTTTTTCTTTGTTGGTTTTTTTTTGTGGGGGAAGGGGGGAGGGGATTGGTTGCTGTTGGGAATATTATCTTGAACTTGGAAAAAATATAAAATATCTAATGATATCATAAATTGTTTTCATTTTTTTACTGATTTTTCTATGTATCATTCATTATAAGCATGTATTGCTCATTAACGTTCATAGCCTACGCATTATTCATTATCAAGTATAGAAAACCTTCCTAAGGTAATTCACTATTCAACAGTTTTCATAATTCTTGACAAGTTAGATTATCATTATTAACAGATTTGAAATTTAGTGTAAATGCATTAACCATCCTGTATAGAATAACTTAAGTAAAACCACTAATTTCCAATTACAACTTTAAAATCCAGCTAATAAAATTTGATAATAAATATTTTCAACTCTTATTACCTATAACAAACATGTTGCATAAACAGGAAAAATGAATTAACAGACAATGGTCAAAGAAGTTCATGTTTGTTCATCTTGGGAGAAATTTGCAGAGAAATTCTTTTTTCAAAGAAACACTTTATAAACTAGAACTGCCACAGGTCTGACACAGGTACAAAAGGAGATTTGGTGAAGTGAAAATAATTTCAACAAATTTTGGCCCAAACTCGCCCTAAGTGCAGTCCCTGGTCAAGATGACAAGTATAAGTGATAGGGCATTTCCTATCCTCAGCAAGAAATTGGCAAAACCAAAGAACATGCTGCAATGCATTTGTTTGTCCAGGAAAGTGAATAACATGTACTATCAATGGCCTCTCAATGGCAAGTAAACAATACTTCAAAATTACATGTAATACTTAATAATTGAGCCGCGTCATGACAAAACCAACATAATGGGTTTGCAATCAGAATCCATGCTGTTCGCTATCAGTTTCTCTTCTTGTTATAGGGTTTGTAAGTGAAGAGCATGGATCCTGATCAGACACATTACATTGGTTTTGTCATGACGTGGCTCAATTTTGTTAAGGTTAATTATGAAGCATATTTTCAGGTCAATTGTAAATAAAAATCACATTTGTAAGTAACTTTCCCTATTATTGCTAAATACCTGGCAAATTCTTGTTTAACCTTTCAATGTTTTCCAGAATTTTTAAAATCACAATAACAGGGGTGAATTTCTTGTATGACAGCTGTACAAGATTGACATCCTGGTATTACAGCTGTAAAAGATTGCCCAGTACTTCTTCTCAGTAAAGGGAGATAATTGGAAAAAAACACAATGTTATTAGAGTGACAATTCTTACACTACACTTCCTCTCTAGCTTCTCTCACCGTATGATATTCATTTGGTGCGACTCAAACACCACTAACAGTTACGGAATTGTACTCAAATATTAATTACTAGTATTACAAATGGAAAGAATTCAAAATAAAAGTAAGCTAGAGTTGCCCTTTCTGTTCATAAGTATTTGTAGATGGGTATTAATGGTACAATACGCAGGAAGGATTGTAATAAATAAGCTAGGTATAATTTGTTTGTTGTTTACAGACCTATGTTCATTGCTTAGTAATTCTAACGGTTATGTTTTCTTGCTTTTAAAATAGCTTGTTTTATAAGTTATGACGGGTAACCTCTTGCATGTAGGATTGTCAGTAATTGTTGTTTAGGTCATCATTGCTACATGTACATATCTTAATCTGACTGCCAGACTATAAAGATTACTTTTTATTTTGGTGTTGAGAGTGGTATAATGTGTAGTGGAGGTACATATGCGAGTCTACATGTATTATTTTTGTAAATAATGTTTTAAGCTTGTGTTTATATTTCCATCTGCATTCTCATTTGTGTGTCTAAAAAAATTTCGGTCAGTTGTTTAATTGGTAAGTGATTTTAATTGACTTGTCCAATTCATTAAGTAGATCATACAATTTCTCTACACAATAAAGGTGACATCCATATACCCCCATAACACTAGTGGCTTGAATCTTTGCATCGCAAGAAACATATGAGCCGTGTCACGACAAAACCAACATAATGGGTTTGCGACCAGCATGGATCCAGATCAGCCTGCGCATCCGCGCAGTCTGATCAGGATCCATGCTGTTTGCTTTCCAACTATATTACAAGTAGAGAAACTGATAGCGAACAGCATGGATCCTGATCAGACTGCACGAATGCACAGGCTGATCTGGATCCATGCTGGTCACAAACCCATTATGTTGGTTTTGTCCTTACACGGCTCATATTTTCAAAGTATGGTATAAAGTTAATGGCATAACTGGGGTGCACATTTGGTTCCCATGATTGCTCCCATATCTGTTAATAAAATTTGTTATTAAATTCAAAGCAAGTTTTTTTCAAGACATAAGGCATCAGTCTTAGTATAATCCATGTTTTTGTTTACGTTCAAGTATAATAAAAGATTAAAAATTAAGTAATGTAGAGTTACTGTTCTTGAACAATGCACTTACTATAACTGTGTAAAGTTTTAATATCATGGATATTGTAAGAGTTATACCCAGGACATGCATTATTAGGGATTTTTTAGCACTGTAAAGAGAGATAATTAAAACATTAAGCATTAAAGCAAACTAGAGTTAATGTTCCTGGACACTGCACTTCTTGTTATCAAACTTACCAGATCTACCTCCACCGTAAGACAAGGTGCATGCTTTTTTGTCAGCTTCACCTTTACCCACTTGGCCATCTGTGCTGTCTTCAGGGCTTTAACCAAGTTTTCTGGGGACATCTCTAGATAAATTTCATTGGCCTCCGCTGAAACACCTTCCATTGCATATTCATCAAAAAAGTGACCCTAAAATAATGTATACAAAACAAATAATTCATCAAGAAAAAGAATCTTTAAAGCTACTACCCCACATATTGTAGTTTGGGCATTTTTGAAATACAATATCATCAAAAGATTAAGTTTCACAACACATTAGTACATTTATATATATAGAACTAGACAATTAATACATTATTAATACTGATAGATTACGCGGACAAGCTGTTTGAGACCATTTTTTGCATTTGACCTTAAAGTAAAACCTTGACAGTTGACCTAGAAACACAGTTCTTGAGCATGACACACAGTCTCATTATCATGAACATTTGTGCATATGAAATTCTGTCAACTAATGACAAAGTTACGATCCGGAAAGGCATAAACCGGACACACATATGAATATACATACACCAAACTGCAATTGTGACAACTATGTCAAGCTCTCAGTAAGGCGGCTAGAAAAAAAAGATCTAATTTGTCATGTGATTCCATTCTTGTCTTGTTTTTAAGTTAAGTATCAACATTAAAACTACCTGAGGAAGTTCACACCAGATCTGTATACCTCCATTCACAACCTTCTCAGACAAGATGAAGTACAATGCTGATGTGGTCACTCTCAAAACACATGTTTTAATCAACTTTGAAACAGTTGTTACAACACCTGAAAAACATAAGAAGTTTATTTAGTATTTACTACTCGGATTTATTATGCCGCTCTGTGTTCTTTGTTTTTACATTATAATGAAAAGCAAGGTCAGGGGTTAAGTGTGAACAAGGGGCTATTGGCCCCAAAGTGCTCACCTGAGAACAGAATGACCTTGACCTACTGACCTCAATACCAATAGGGGTCATATTTAGAATTTATTAATTACTTTTTAATACTAGAGAGATTATTATTATTTTTTTTTTTTTATTTGACTGAGGGTACAAAGCTTAAGGATTTATGATTTTGAAGAAAATGATAATTTGAATGAATTCTACAGAATCTGGCTAAACTCAAATACTTTAAATGGTATCGGCTCAAGAAAGGTGATTGTTTTTTTCTTCTTAAACAGTTATTGAAATTCATGTTATAAGGGGTATTCTATTTGATCCAATGCTGAGATATGATGAATAATTAGAATTTTACTCTGCTAATTATTCAATGGTTGAAATAATAACTAACTTTAAATCAATATTAGTTTATTTTCAATGCATTTGTCTGTAAAAAAGCAATTATTTATCATCTCTGTCCATCTTCTTAAGGAAAAGATCATACTTTGATTTAATAACTTATTGCTAAATAAATAATCAATGAGTAACTTGTAATAGAACATTTCAGGAGCCATCAAAGTCAATACAACATGTAAATACATGACATGACAACAGTGCTACAGAGTTTAAATGTGTTCGTATTTAGGTTATGATCAAAAATGGTTGTTTGGGGATACTGTTAAAAAGTTGGAAGTGGCTAGCCGTACGGGCCCGTACGGCTAGCCAAAAGTTCTAGCCGTACATGAGTCACGTACGACTAGCCAGGACGCACTGTATTGGCTAGCCGTACGGCACTTTTCAAAATTATATAGAAGTCGAAAATGTATATGTTATTTTATGACTTTAAGCGAGGATTTTAACCAAGAAACAGCAATTGTCTTCGTATGTTTACTCTTGAGAAATTAATCGCATTGTTGGCTATCGATCTTTGTCATGGTTGCATTAAGACAATTGAAATAGTTTACAAAGTTTTGATAATAATCCTTTTTTGTTTCATTTAGTATAATTTTCGACACCTTTAAAATGGAAAAAAAACACCGAAATAAATTGTTGTTGGGCTCTGATAATTGCGTCAATTGCCGACGGTATAGAAGTTTGTCCATCATTTAGGAAAGTTTGCATATTCCGTTCCGTTTATCTTCTGTATTTGAAAATAATTATAGAAATATTTTTGCTTATCATCGTTTTCTTTTTTCAATGTTCTTTTTATTTATTTATTTATTCCACTCCGATCAATATTTATTCGATCCATGTGCTTAATTAACAAAAATGATTTAATACTTCATCTTTCATACAAATAAAACAACAAATGATAAGCATGAAAATCAACGACGGCATAACTTATAACATGCAACTTTGACACTTTTATCAAGATAGATTATACAACGCTTGTTTGTATTCATTTTTTTACATAATGACAGAGCATCTTTATTAAAGTGAACACACGAGGACAAATGTAGGGACTTGATTAAAATCCTCCTTTAAAGACACAAAATAACATATATGCATATAATTTTAAAAAGTGCCGTACGTCTAGACAATACAGTGCCTCCTGGCTAGTCGTACGTGACTCACGTACGGCTAGACCTTTTGGCTAGCCGTACGAGCCACTTCCTAAAAAGTTGTTGATAAAGTTTTTCATTTATTGTTTTGTGTATTGCTTTTTTATCATTCAAATTAGATTTTTTTAAATAGTTGTTGATAATAAATGTCTGTTTGTGTACTTCGTTTTGTTAAAATAAAGTTTAAGTTTTGTTATGTTCTTTTTACTTTACTAATTTTGCCTCATAAATTTCCATTACACAATCGTATTCGTAATAAGATTAAATTAATCAATCAATTGGCTCTTTCATTCATTTATTCATCAATATACTGAAATGCGATAAAATTCTGTAATAAAACGTATAAAAACTTATTCTGAACTAATAATGGGATCGATTTGCCAAAGGCCAGTATGTCCGGGGCCGAAATGGCTCATGAATAGTGTGTATCGCGAAAACCTATATCAACACAAGTTTCAAAGCAAACTGCTTGAATTAGTCGCCTGTATGCACTTATAAAACATATCTTTTGGTTTTTTAATTGAAACTTACGAGTGAAATGTTGTATACATCCAATATCAACTAATTTTCCCCTGAATCTCATTGCATTAGGAAATTAAAAAGCCCGCAAGAAAATTAGAACTAATACTATGGGAGCGACTAATTTCCATAGGTGACTTTAAATCCATAAATCCATAGTCGAGGCTAATGACCACTAAATTACCCAAACAATTTCCTTCCCTGTAAACATAATCGGGGTCTTAAAAACTTTATTTAAATAAATTTGCCAGGCCGAATGGCATTTTATAAACAAAATTAGTATTTTGTTTAGTTAATTCATGACCAAACTATACTGTTACATTCATAATGGGCACAGTAAATAAAGTAAGGGTAGCCTGCTAAAGTCACACATGGAAACAGTAAATGAAATTTAAAAATATATCTTGGTAACCTATTAGTCACAAATGGACACATCCACAGTATATGTAACAATAAATTATGAATAAGGGTAGCCTATTAAAGTGACATATGACTGCAGTATTAAGAACGATCTCTATACGTAGAGACATATTTGAGTCACATATGGCAACAGTATACGGAACATCATATAGAAGTAATTGCAGCCTAATAAAGTCACACATGGCCACAGTATAAAGAACATTCTATTTAAGTAAGGGTATCTATTAAAGTCACATATAGACATAGTATATGGAACCTTATAAATAAGTAAGGTACCCTAATAAAGTCACACATGGCCACAGTATATAGAACATTCGACATAAATAAGTGAAACATATTTGAGTCGGACATGGCCACAGTGTATAGAACATTCGACATAAATAAGAGAAACATATTATAGTCGGACCTGGCCACAGTGTATTTAACATTAAAAATAAGTAAGGGTAGTCTACTAAAGTCAGACATGGCCACAGTATATAGAACATTCCATACAAGTAGGGAAAATCTAATTGAGTCACACATGGCCACAGTGTATTTAACATTATATATATAAGGAAACCCAAATTGAGTCACACATGGCCACAGTAATATAGAACATTCCATATAAGTAAGGAAAACCTAATTGAGTCACACATGGCCACAGTGTATTGAACATTATATATAAATAAGGAAACCCAAATTGAGTCACACACGGCCACAGTATATATAACATTCCCTATAAGTAAGGAAAACCTTATCCAGTCACACATGGCCACAGTGTATTTAACATTAAATATTAGTAAAGGTAGTCTACTAAAGTCAGACATGGCCACAGTATATAGAAATATCTATATAAGTAAGGGAAGCATAACTGACTCACACATGGCCACAGTATATTGAACATTATCTATAAATAAAGAACCTTAATTGAGTCACACATGGCCACAGTATATAGAACGTTCCATATAAGCAAGGAAAACCTAATTTAGTCACACATGGCCACAGTGTATTTAACATTAAATATAAGTGAAGGTATTCTGCTTAAGTCAGACATGGCCACAGGATATAGAAATTTATATATTAGTAAGGGAAACATAACTGACTCACACATGGCCACAGTATATTGAACATTATATGTAGATAAGGAAACCCAAATTGAGTCACACATGGCCACAGTGTATTTAACATTAAATATAAGTAAGGGTATTCTGCCTTAAGTCAGACATGGCCACAGGATATAGAAATTTATATATTAGTAAGGGAAACATAAACTGACTCACACATGGCCTACAGTATATTGAACATTTATATGTAGATAAGGAAACCAAATTGAGTCAACAACATGGCCACAGTGTATTTAACATTAAAAATATAAGTAAGGGTATTCTACTTAAAAATCTGGAAACAAAGTGATCCCTCGGAAGCATTAATCACAACAAAAAATTACACGAGAATTGCAGACTCGGTTTTTGATTGAGTCTGTACATGAGGGATAATGAAAACGTGCAACATCCCTCCACGCCCTTAGCACCGGCATTGAGCGGCTAATTCAATTTCTCAACACTCAATAGTGTGGTGCATCAATTGATCCCGAAGGACCAGAAAAAATAAACAACATTAAGTCAGACATGGCCACAGGATATAGAATTTTTATATATAAAGTAAGGGAAACATAACTGACTCACACATGATCAAAGTATATTGAACATTATATATAAATAAAGAAACCCAAATTGAGTCACACATGGCCACAGTATATACAACAATCCTTTTAAGTAAGGAAAACCTAATTTTTTTGAGTTTTTAACAAATGACCACAGTGTATTTAACATGAGATATAAGTAAGGGTAGTCTTCTAAAGTCAGACATAACCACAGTATATAGAACATTCCATATAAGTAAGGAAAACCTAATTGAGTCACACATGGCCACAGTGTATTTAACATTAAATATAAGTAAGGGTAGTCTACTAAAGTCAGACATGGCCACAGTATATAGAATATCTATATAAGTAAGGGAAACATAAGTGACTCACACATGGCCACAGTATATTGAACATTATCTATAAATAAGGGAATACCTATAAATTGAGTCACACATGGCCACAGTATATAGAACATTCCATATAAGCAAGGAAAACCTAATTGAGTCACACATGACCACAGTGTATTTAACATTAAATATAAGTAAGGGTAGTCTAATAAAGTCACACATGGCCATAGTCTATAGAACATTCCATAAAAGTAAGAAAAACCTAATTGAGTCACACATGGCCACAGTGTATTTAATGTTAAATATAAGTAAGGGTAGTCTACTAAAGTCACACATGGCCATAGTCTATAGAACATTCCATAAAAGTAAGAAAAACCTAATTGAGTCACACATGGCCACAGTGTATTTAACATTAAATATAAGTAAGGGTAGTCTACTAAAGTCAGACATGGCCACAGTATATAGAACATTCCATATAAGTAAGGAAAAACCTTTATTGAGTCACACATGGCCACAGTGTATTTAACATTAAAATATAAGTAAGGGTAGTCTACTAAAGTCAGACATGGCCACAGTATATAGAAATATCTATATAAGTTAGGGAAACAAAACAGACTCACACATGGCAACAGTATATTAAACATTATCTATAAATAAGGAAACCCAAATTGAGTCACACATGGCCACAGTATATACAACATTCCATATAAGTAAGAAAAACCTAATTGAGTCACATATGGCCACAGTGTATTTAACATTAAATACAAGTAAGGGTAGTCTACTAAAGTCACACATGGCCATAGTCTATAGAACATTCCATATAAGTAATGAAAATCTAATTGAGTCACACATGGCCACAGTGTATTTAACATTAAATATAAGTAAGGGTAGTCTACTAAAGTCAGACATGGCTACAGTATATACAACATTCCATATAAGTAAGGAAAAACCTTATTGAGTCACAACATGGCCACAGTGTCTTTAACATTAATTATAAGTAAGGGTAGTCTACTAAAGTCAGACATGGCCACAGTATATAGAAATATCTATATAAGTAAGGGAAACAAAACAGACTCACACATGCCCACAGTATATTGAACATTATCTATAAATAAGGAAACCAAGATAGGGTCACACATGGTCACAGTATAAAACAACATTCCATATAAGTAAGAAAAAACCTAATTGAGTCACACATGGCCACAGTGTATTTAACAATTAAATATAAGTAAGGGTAGTCTACTAAAGTCACACATGGCCATAGTATATAGAACATTCCATATAAGTAATGAAAATCTAATTGAGTCACACATGGCCACAGTGTATTTAACATTAAATATAAGTAAGGGTAGTCTACTAAAGTCAGACATGGCTACAGTATATACAACATTCCATATAAGTAAGGAAAAAACCTTATTGAGTCACACATGGCCACAGTGTATTTAACATTAAATATAAGTAAGGGTAGTCTACTAAAGTCAGACATGGCCACAGTATATAGAAATATCTATATAAGTTAGGGAAACAAAACAGACTCACACATGGCAACAGTATATTAAACATTATCTATAAATAAGGAAACCCAAATTGAGTCACACAGGGCCCCACAGTAATAAAACTTTCCCTTTAAAAAATAAAAAAACCTTTTAATTGGTTTAAATTTGGGGCCACAGTGTTTTTAACATTAAAATAAATTTAAGGGTTTGTTTTATTTAAAGTCACAAGGGCCCTTTTGTCTTTTAGAAATTCCATAAAAGTTTTAAAAAATTTCTAATTGAAACCCAAAACTTTTAAAACCAGGGTATTTTAACTTTAAAATAAAAGGGTAAGGGTAATCTACAAAAGTCAACCGGTACAGTTTTACAAAAACTTTTCCATTTTTAAGGGGAAAAAAATTATTGAAAAAACCACTTTCCCCCACAGTGTCTTTAAACTTTAATTATAATTTTAAGGGAAAGTCTACTAAATCAGAAAATTGGGGCCACAGTTAAAAATATCTATTTTAAGAAAAGGGCAACAAAAACCAGACTAAAAACCCCAGGGCCCCACAGTATATTGAACATTATCTATAAATAAGGAAACCAAGATAGGGTCACACATGGTCACAGTATAAACAACATTCCATATAAGTAAGAAAAACCTAATTGAGTCACACATGGCCACAGTGTATTTAACATTAAATATAAGTAAGGGTAGTCTACTAAAGTCACACATGGCCATAGTATATAGAACATTCCATATATAAGTAATGAAAAATCTAATTGAGTCACACATGGCCACAGTGTATTTAACATTAAATATAAGTAAGGGTAGTCTACTAAAGTCAGACATTGGCTACAGTATATACAACATTCCATATAAGTAAGGAAAAACCTTATTGAGTCACACATGGCCACAGTGTCTTTAACATTAATTATAAGTAAGGGTAGTCTACTAAAGTCAGACATGGCCACAGTATATAGAAATATCTTTATAAGTAAGGGAAACAAAACAGACTCACACATGGCCACAGTATATTGAACATTATCTATAAATAAGGAAACCAAGATAGGGTCACATATGGCCACAGTATAAACAACATTCCATATAAGTAAGAAAAACCTAATTGAGTCACACATGGCCACAGTGTATTTAACATTAAATATAAGTAAGGGTAGTCTACTAAAGTCACACATGGCCATAGTCTATAGAACATTCCATAAAAGTAAGGAAAACCTAATTGAGTCACACATGGCCACAGTGTATTTAACATTAAATATAAGTAAGGGTAGTCTACTAAAGTCACACATGGCCACAGTATATAGAAATATCTATATAAGTAAGGGAAACAAAACAGACTCACACATGGCCACAGTATATTGAACATTATCTATAAATAAGGAAACCAAGATAGGGTCACACATGGCCACAGTATATACAACATTCAAAATACATAAGAAAAAACCTTATTGAGTCACACATGGCCATAGTGTATTTAACATTAAATATAAGTAACGGTAGTCTACTAAAGTCACACATGGCCACAGTATAAAGAACATGCCATATAATAAGGAAACCTAATTGAGTCACACATGGCCACAGTGTATTTAACATTAAATATAAGTAAGGGTAGTCTACCAAAGTCACACATGCGCCACAGTTTATAGAAATATCTATATAAGTAAGGGTAACAAAACTGACTCACACATGGCCACAGCATATTGAACATTATCTATAAATAAGGAAACCAAGATTGAGTCACACATGGCCACAGTATATACAACATTCCATATAAGTAAGAAAAACCTAATTGAGTCACACATGGCCACAGTGTATTTAACATTAAAATAAAAGTAAGGGTAGTCTACTAAAGTCACACATGGCCACAGTATATAGAACATTCCATATAAGTAAGGAAAACCTAATTGAGTCACACATGGCCACAGTGTATTTAACATTAAATATAAGTAAGGGTAGTCAGTACTAAAGTCAGACATGGCCTCAGTATATAGAAATATCTATATAAGTAAGGGAAACATAACTGACTCACACATGGCCACAGTATATTGAACATTATCTATAAATAAGGAAACCCAAATTGAGTCACACATGGCCGCAGTACATACAACATTCCATATAAGTGATTAAAACCTAATTGAGTCACACATGGCCACAGTGCATTTTAACATTAAATATATAAGTAAGGGTAGTCTACTTAAGTCAGACATGGCCACAGTATATAGAAATTTATATATAAGTAAGGGAAACGTAACTGCCTCACACATGGCCACAGTAAATTGAACATTATCTATAAATAAGGAAACCCAAATTGAGTCACACATGGCCACAGTATATAGAACATTTCCATATAAGTAAGGAAAACCAAATTGTGTCACCACACATGGCCAGTGTATTTTAACAATAAATATAAGTAACGGTAGTCTACTAAAGTCAGACATGTCCACAGTATATAGAAATAGCTATATTTAAAGTAAGGGAAACATAACTGACTCACACATGGCCACAGTATATTGAAATTATATATAACTAAGGAAACCCAAATTGAGTCAAAACATGGCTACAGTATATACTACATTCCATATAAGTAAGGAAAACCTAATTGAGTCACACATGGCGACAAAAAAATGTTTACAATTTAACATTAAATATAAGTATGGGTAATCTACTAAAGTCAGACATGGCCACAAGATATAGAAATTTATATAAGTAAGGGTAACATAAACAGACTCACACATGGCCACAGTGTATTCAACATTTTTATAATCAAGGGTAGTCTACTCAAGTCACACATGGCCACAGTATATATAAATTTCTATATAAGTGAGGGAACATAACTGACTCACATATGCCCAGTCTATTGATCATTATAAATAAGTATGGAAACCCTAATTGAGTCACACATGGCCACAGTGTATTGAACATTCTATGTAAGTAAGGGTAGTCTAATAAAGTCAAAATTTGACCAAGTATTATAAATTTTTTAATATAATTTAAGGGAAACAAAATGACTCCCCCAATGGCCTTAATATCTGAACTTTATAAAAAGGTGGGGGGAAAATTTATTGAGTCACACATGGCAATGTTTTTAAACCATTAAATTAAGTAAGGGTATTTCTACTATAGCCCAACTTTTGGGCCAAGTTATCAAACTTTCCCAAATTTTAAGGGGGGGGAAAACCCTATTTGAGGCAAAAATTTCCCACGGGAAAATATAGTATATATTTTAAGAAAAGGGAAGCATTACTGACTCGCACTTTGGCCACAATATTTTTGAACATTTTATATAAGAAAATGTAGCGTTAAAATTAATGCACGAAATAAAAAACATTTAAATGTAAGTAAGGAAAACCTAATTGAGTCACAACAGGCCACAGTGTATTGAAAATTTTATATGAGTAAGGGTAGTCTTCTAAAGTCAGTCATGGCCACAGTATATAGAGTATTCTATATAAGTAAGGGAAGCATAACTGATTCACACATGGCAACAGTTTAATGAACATTATATATACGTAAAGGTAGCCTAGGAAAGTCTCACATGACCACAGTATATAAAACATTCCATATAAGTAAAAGAAACCTTTTTGAGTCACACATGGCCACAGTGTATTGAACATTCCATGTAAGTAATAGAAACCTATTTGAGTCACACATGGCCACTGTGTTTTGAACATTATATATAAGTATGGATAGTCTTATAAAGTCACATTTGGCCACAGTATATAGAAATATCAATATAAGTAAGGGAAGCAAAACTGGCTCCCACATGGCCACGCCGCCACAGTACATTTAACCTTTTATATAAGTAAGTGTAGCCTAAGGAAAGTCTCACATGACCACAGTACATAAAACATTTCAGAAATTTATTAAACATTCTGAATGATAATAAGACAAAATTGATAAATATATATCAAAATATAATAGCCTAAAACAGTAATAAACAAGTAAAACCAGATCAGGATTTGAACCTGAGACCTTCCTATAACCATGTCTATACAAAGTCTAGGCTGCTTCTACCAACTGAGCTATCTGGTTTAACTTTTTGATTTTATTTTATTTTTTTCTTATTCAATTTTCTCTTTTCTTGTATAATTTTTAAACAAAATATTAATCCATGTCATTTGTAGCCTAATGTTATGTTTTGTCTTCAATTAAATTTTTATATTTCATAATAATTATTTTAAAATAGGAGCCGATAATTATACATGTAGTTACTTTATTTACTTCAATTAATCGCTTTTTGCATCTGTATATATTAATTTGACAATTTTCAATGTATGTCCATGATTTATATGTTATTATATAATGTACTGCCATGGCAAACAGTTCCTGTACATCAGCCAGTAATTGACTGGTGAAAATCAGGGTCACAGTGAACGCTAAAAAATGGTGTAATCTGATTGGTTATTTATCTCGTAGCCACGACATAGTTTTGTGTGGCCATGATTTAGCTATCTTGTGGCCATGAGTTACTAATTCTTGACCACGACTTAGTTACTTCGTGGCCAGGACATAGATATCACGTGGCCATGACATAGATATCTCGTGGCCACGACTAAGTAACTCGTGGCCACCACAGTATCACATGGCATAGACATAGTATCACATAGCCACTACTTAGCTATCTTGTGGCTACAACTAAGCTATTTCATGGCCACGACTTAGTAACTCTTCGCTATGACATAGTATCTCATGGCCACTACTTAGCAATCTCGTGGCCACAACTTAGCTATTTCATGGCCACAACTAATTAACTTGTGGCCATGAGTTACTAATTCTTGACCACGACTTAGTTACTCGTGGCCAGGACATAGATATCACGTGGCCATGACATAGATATCTCGTGGCCACGACTAAGTAACTCGTGGCCACCACAGTATCACATGGCATAGACATAGTATCACATAGCCACTACTTAGCTATCTTGTGGCTACAACTTAGCTATTTCATGGCCACGACTTAGCAATCTCGTGGCCACGACTTAGCTATTTCATGGCCACAACTAATTAACTTGTGGCCATGACATAGTATCTCGTGGCCACGACTTGGCTATCTCATTGCCACATCTAAGTAACTTGTGACCACAACTTAGCTACTCGTGGCCAAGACATAGTTTCTCGTGGCCACAACTTAGCTATCTCATGGCCACGACTAAGCTATTTCACTGCCACAACTTACTTACTCATGGCCACAACATAGAATCTCATGGCCACGACTTAGCTATCTTGTGGCCACGACTTAGTAACTCTTGACCACGACTAAGTTACTCGTGGCCTCGACATAGTTTCTTGTGGCCATGACTTGGCTATCTCATGGCCACAACTAAGTAACTCATGACCACAACTTAGTTACTCGTGGCCACGACATAGTTTCTCTTGGCCACAACTGAGCTATCTCATGGCCACGACTTGGCTATTTCACGGCCACAACTTACTAACTCATGGCCACACAAGAGTATCTCATGGCCACAACTAAGCTATCTCATGGCTAGAGATTGCTAAGTAGTGACCATGACTTAGTAACTCATGGCCACAACATTGTATCTCGTGGTCCAATAGTATCTCATGGCCACCACATAGCTATCTTGTGGCCACGACATAGTTTCAAGTGGCCATGACTTAGCTATTTCATGGCCCGACTTAGGAACTCGAGGCGACAACATAGTTTCTCGTGGCCACAACTTAGCTATCTCATGGGCACGACTTTGCTATTTCATGGCAACATCTTAGTAACTCATGGCCACAAAATAGTATCTCATGGCCATCACTGAGCTATCTCTTGGCCACAACTTAGAAACTTGTGGCAACAACATAGTATCTTGTGGCCACTACTAAGCAATTCTCGTGGCCACTACTAAGTAGCTCTTGACCATCACTAAGTAACTCGTGACCTCGACTAAGTAACTCTGGCCACGACATAGTATCTCGTGGCTATACTTAGCTATCTCATGGCCACGACTTAGCTAATAAATGGCCACAAATTAGTAACTCATGGCCATGACATAGTATCTCGTGGCCACGACCTACTAATTTAGTACCTTGTGGCCACAAAATTGTATCTCGTGGCCACTACTTGGCAATCTCATGGCCACTACTTGTAAATCGTGGCCATAACATAGTACCTCTTGGCCAAGACTAAGCTATCTCGTGGCCACAACTTTGTAACTCATGGCCACGACTAAGTATCTCATTGCCACCACTAAGCTACCTTGTGGCCATGACATAGTAACTCTTGACCACGACTAAGTTACTTGTGACCTCGACTAAGTAACTCGTGGCCCCTGACATAGTTACTCGTGGTCGAGAATTAGTATCTCATGGCCACCACTTAGCTATCTTGTGGCAATGACATAGTTTCAAGTGGCCACGACTTAGCTATTTCATGGCCATGACTTAGCTATTTCACGGCCACGACTAACTCATGGCCACAACATAGTATCTCATGGCCACAACTTAGCTTTCTCGTGGGCACAATTTAGTAACTTGTGCCCACGACATTGTATGTTGTGGCCACTACTTAGCAATTTCATGGCCATGACTTAGTAATTCTTGACCAGGACTTAGTAGCTTGTGGCCACAACATAGTATCTGGTGGTCACGACTTAACTATTGGTCACGACTTAGCTATCTCGTGGCCATGACTTAGTAACTCATGACCACAACATAGAATCTCGTGGCCACGACTTAGCTATCTTGTGGCCACGACTAAGTAACTTGTGACAACGACTTAGTTACTCGTGGTCACGACTTAGCTATTTCATGGCCACAACTTAGTAAAAGTGGCCACAACATAGTATCTCATGGCAACCACTTAGCTATCTTATGGCCACGACTTAGTGACTCGAGGCAACAACATAGTTTCTCGTTGCCATGACTTAGCTATCTTATGGCCACTACTTAGCTATTTCATGGCCAAGACTTAGTAACTCATGGCCACAACATAGTATCTTGTTGCCACGACTCAGCTATCTCGTGGCGACGACTAAGTAACTCATGACCACGACTAAGTAACCTCTGGCCACAACATAGTATCTCGAGGTCATGACTTAGCTATGTCATGGCCAAGACTTAGCTATTTCATGGCCACGACTAAGTAACTCATGGCCAAGACATAGTATCTTGTGGCCACGACTTAGCTATCTTGTGGCCACAAATAAGAAATTTGTGACCACGACTTAGTTACTCTTGGCCACGACTTAGCTATTTCATGGCCACAACTTAGTATTTTGTGGCCACAACATAGTATCACATGGCCACCACTTAGCTATCTTGTGTCCACGACTTAGTAACTCAAGGCCACAACATAGTTTCTCGTGGCCACGACTTAGCTATCTCATGGCCACAACTTAGCTATTTCATGGCAACAACTTAGTAACTCATGGCCATGACTTAGCTATTTCATGGCCACGACTTAGTAACTTATGGCCACAACATAGTATCTCATGGCCACGACTTAGCTATCTTGTGGCCACGACTTAGTCACTCATGGCCATGACATAGTATCTCGTGGCCACGGCTTAGCTATCTCGTGGCCAAAAATAAGTAACTCGTGACCAAAACTTAGTATCTCATGGCCACCACAGAAGTATCTCGTAGCCATGACCTAGTAACTTGTGGCCAAGACATAGTATCTCGTGGCCACGACTTAGTAACTTGTGACCAAGACTTAGTAACTTGTGGCCACAACATAGTATCTTGTGGCCACGACTTAGCTATCTCATGGCCATGACTAAGTAACTCATGACCATGACATAGTACCTCTTGGTCATGACTTAGCTATCTCATGGCCACAACTTAGTAACTCAATAGGAATGCCCTAGGAGGTATTTTAATGTCCTTTGAGCCTCCCAAGCACTCTGCAGTCCTTAGGGGTCCTGCAACTCATCAAAATAATAAATTCTATCACCAAAATTATATTTTTTCTTAAAATGATATATTTTTTTATCACTAAACAAATTGAAATATGTTATAAGAATGGCCTGGGAGGTATTTTAATGTCCTTTGTGCCTCCCTTGCAGTCCTTTGTGCCTCTTAGCAGTCCTTAGGGGTCCTGCAACTCATCAAAATCATAAATTCTATCACCAAAATTATATTTTTTCTTAAAATATTACATTTTTTTATCATTGAACTAGTAGTAAACATACTGAAATATGTTATAAGAATGTCCTAGGAGGTATTTAAAGGTCCTTTGTGCCTCCTTAGTAGCCCTTTGTGACCTTATAGCAGTCCTTAGCCGTCTTTCGACTCATCCAAAGCATAAATTCTATCAGGAAAATTATATTTTTTCTTAAAAATAATACATTTTTTATCACTGAACATACTGAAATATATTATAAGAATGCCCTAGGAGATATCTTAACCTTTGTGCCACCCTAGCAGTTTTCTGTGCATCTTTAAAACTTAAAGCAGTTTTATTGTGCCCCTCAGCAGTCCTTAGCGGTCCTGCAACTCATCAAAATCACAAATTCTATCACCAAAATTATATTTTTTCTTAAAATAATACATTCTTCATTACTAAACATACTGAAATATGTTATTAGAATGCCCTAGGAGGTATTTTAATGTCCTTTGTGCCTCTCAGCAGTCATTACATTGTGTAGCACTCCTGCAACTCATCAAAATCATAAATTCTATCACGGTTCACCAAAATTATATTTTTTTCTTAAAATATCAATTTTTTATCACTAAAGATACTGAATGCCCGAGGAGGTATTTTAGGGTCGTTTGTGTCTTCGTAGCAGTCCTTTGTGCCTCTTAGCAGTCCTTTGTGGTTGTGCAACTCATCAAAAGTATAAATTCTATCACCAAAATTTGATATTTGCTTAAAATAATACAATTTTTATCTCTTAACTAAATGAAATATGTTATAAAACTGCCCTAGGAGGTATTTTAAGGTCCTTTGTGCCTCCTTAAGCTTCGGTCTCACTTACCGGCAGAGCCCAGGACCATCCCGGTAAGTTACCGGGATGAAATTATTGTTGCGGTCACACTTACCCCGGCAGCACTACGGTAGTTCCCTACTTACCACCCAGGATGCGCTCGGGGTCATCCAGGCAGGGCCCAGGTGAAGCTACGGTTCATGCCAGTGCTTCCCCGGTCGTTCCTGGATGACGCCAGAAGAGCCCCTGTTGACCCAGACAGAGCCCCAGTCGATCCAGGCAGAGTCCCGACAGAGCCCAGGACTATCCAGGCAGAGCCCAGGTAGAACCCTGGTGGATTGAAAACGCCCGAAAATGATAAAATTGATACATAATTTTTATTTAATATAATATCTTTTGTCCCAGAAAAGTAATTCATGATGATTTTCTGAAAAATCCTTATGCCATACTGGATAGAAGGGAAATGGGAAGGCTTTTAATACAAACAAGTGCAATCATCGCAAATTGTCGTTATTCTTTTGAAATGATCCGGGCTTTGCCGGGGCTCTACCGGAATCAACCGTAGCTCTACCTTTAGCCTCCGGGGCCCTGCCTGTAGTTATAGGGGCTCTGCCAGCATATACCGGGGCTCTACCGTAGCTGTACCGGCTTTATCATACCCCGGATCATCCCCGGTTTGTGTCGGCAGAGCTATGGTGCTTACCCGGTATAGCCCCGGTTGTCCGGGCAGCGCTAAGGATGAAGCCGGCAAAGCTATACCTTCCCAGATCATCCTGGACTACCCCGGTTATATTAAATATTTTATTCCATCCGAGGTCGAATGCCGGATGTTTCCCGATCATCCAGGACGTTGCTGGCAGAGTTACGGATGTACCCCCGTTGTTCCCGGATCACCCAGGACGTCTACCGGGGCTCTGCCGGGATGTTAGTGAGACTGTAGCTTTAGCAGTCCTTAGCAGTGTTTAGTAAGACCAATATTCTTTAGAGTATTATATACAAGTTTTACTCCTGAAATATACATAGGGTTCTTATCCAATAGATTGCCGAATAATGTAAATAGATATACTTGTACTTTAATAAAATGCTAGATCCTCTATGACAATTTTATAAACAACATCTTTATAATTATCTTGACCTGAGCCACAGGAACTTGAATTCTATCAATATTAATGATAATTTCCAAAATATATCTTATATACAGTCTAAATAAATACTGTCGGTATGCCTAAAATACGAAAGTGAGATTTTTGACGAAAGTGAGCGAAAGTGACTTTTAAAATTTGAATTGTACCGTTTTAATAGAATTTTATTGTAAAATTGGTTTTGCAGACGTATATTATTAGCAACTTATAATATTTCTTTTCAAAAAATAATCACTATGATGATTTAATTGCCATTTATTTACATAATTTCTATGCACAAGTTCTGAAACTTTCCTTTCGCTCACTTTGAAAAATGCGAAAGTGACTTGTAAAATATTAAATATAGAAGTCTACTTATAGAGTTTAAATTGAAATTTATACTAAAATTGCAGTTTGTAGACGTATATTATCAGAAATATATAATATTTATTTTCAAAAATAATCATTATGATGATTTAATCACCATTTGTTTGCATAATATCTATACACAAGTTCTGAGATCTTCCTTTCGTTCACATTAAATAATACGAAAGTGACTTGTCAAATATGAAATAAAGCGTTGAATTGAAAGTTATACTACTAAATTTAAACTCTATTTCTAATAGTTTACAAGTCACTTTCGTATTTTTCTATGCCAGCACAAGGAAGGTAACTAAACTTGAATATAGAAATTAGGCAAATAAATGGCGATTTAATCATGATTATGGTTATTTATTATAATAATATATATAATAAGTTGCTAATAATATACGTCTTCAAACAACAATTTTACTGTAAACTTCTATTAAAACGGTGCAATTTAAATTTTAAAAGTCACTTTCGCTCACTTTCGCTCACTTTCGTCAAAAATCTCACTTTCGTATTTTAGGCAAACCCTAAATACTGTATAGGGGATATATTTTGGATATTATCATTAATATTGATAGAATTCAAGTTCCTGTGCCCGAGTTAGATCTGTAAAAGTGCCAGATTTTTTAAACCAACACCTTATCGGTACTCACTTGTATTACCAAACCTTTTGGTCGATGTATAAACACAAAATCAAGAGACTGTCTCGTTTTCGCGTGTTTTAATAATCTCAAGAGTAGATTCTAACAACTCTACTACTCCCGACTGGCCGCATTGGTCGCCATTGTTGTTGTTGTCGGAAGAGATTTTAGTGGTCTCATACCTCATCTATAGAAAAGTGACACATGGAAACTAGTATTTCCCTAATACTATTCGCAGGTCTCCTATCGGTAATTCCCGGTCTCTCCCGGTCTATTTTGACCGGGATCGGCGAAAAGTCTCAAACGTTTATTGCCCGGTCTTGTAACAAATATCGTTTGTATAATTATATCGTATATATCGTAACAAATAAATAAGATTTTTTTCCAAAAATTGAATGTTTGTCTCTTAGTTTGGTTACAATAATTGATTTAAACAGATCATCTCTCAAATTTATTTATTTATTTATTTATTTATTTATTTATTTATTTATTTATTTATTTATTTATTTATTTATTTATTTATTTATTTATTTATTTATTATTTATTTATTTTTTTTTTATTTATTTATTTATTTATTTATTTATTTATTTATTTATTTATTATACATAAACATACAATTCTAAATATAATAATAGCATGTTTAATTATATTTCTGTCAGATAAAAACATTTCATTTCATTTTATTTATTGTCAAATCGGCATTATAAATACCTTTGACCATTTACAACACACTAAATATGGTCAAGACATACAGTACAAATAAAAGTCACACAAATTACTACACATAATAAATAATCAGCAAATATCAAACATTAAGAAGATTAAATTCACAAATGAAATAAATCCTACAAAGCAGAAGGGTTAAATGTTATCAACTTATAAGCTTCCGTTAAAAACTTTGCATGTTTTACAATAATAGTTCTACGATTTGATGACATAATATTTATGAACTTTTTCACTGAAGGCCAAGCATTATTTGAAAAATGATTCTGTCGTAAATCATAATATTTATTACAGCATAATAAAAAATGGTACTCAGATGCAACTGATTGTGATGATTACATTTACATATACGATTTTGTCTTTCAATGCCAGCATTTTGTCTTTCTACCCACTTTAATTTCGAGATTATGTGCTGATATTCTAAATTTAGTATATAGCTCTCTTTGTTTACTATTAGTAAATATGTCTAAATATTTTTCATAACAAAAGTCAACTTTACATTGTTTAATGTTTTCAAGTTTAGTTACATTATGAGTCTCCATTTTCCAGTTTTGGATATACTGATCTCGTAATCTTTGTTTCAAAATAAAAAATAGTTACAGGAAGAGTCAAAATTTAACCCTATATCATTGAAACCAAGACTATCGATCAAGTAACGCTTTAATTTTATTTGATTAAGAATTTACGTTCTGGGAAATACATTGATCTATAAAAAAATTAATACATAGGCATGTGTTGATTACTCATTATTTTTATTCAGTATTTCAAGGCTGTCTCTTTCATTAAAACTGACAAAAGGAAACGACCCAATTCACATAATACCGCTAAAGTTGAAGATTATGTTCGGACCCCAAGAATATGTTCCAAAATTAAATTCATAAATGCTTCAAATCTCCAAGGCGTACAAAATAAAATAGGTAGAACCATAGAGTCAAAAAGTGAAAGTTTAGTTTAAATGTCAAGATTTACTCTAGTAAATAATGACAAGAGACTATTATATTATTTGAGAGCTTGGTCAGAGAGAAAATTAACAGCATTTTTCATATTCCCAGTGTAAATAAAGTTTTACCTAAATAACAAAAATTATCTACAATCTCTAATTTCTCACCATAGGTTAGGGTTAGTAACCATTCAAAAGAATTACATGTAGATTGTTTTCTCTTTTCAAAAATACAAACTTTTAACTTTTTCGTGTTTATTTGTAGGCACCATTTAATCGAGTATTGATAAATACAATCAAGTTGGACGTGTAAGCTGTATTCATTCGCAGTAAAAAACAATGTCATCAGCAAAAATCAACATACATGTACATTGATATCTGGTTCAAATCACCCTCAGAGAAATTATTTAAGTCTTAAAAATTATAAATATCATTGAGGAACAAAATAAAAAGTAAAGGTGAGAGTGGTTCCCCTTGTTTTAAACCAACACTAACATCAATAAATCTGACATATTCATGTTCGAAGACAATCAAACGCATGCTTTAACATTTGCATAAATATATTTCAACATTGTAATGATTTTGCAGCTAATATTTAATACACAAAGCTTAACAACAAATTACTTGATAAATATTTCAGATCAAGTTAGTTTGTAAAATTGGTTAGGTATACAATATGTATTAAATAGCTTGTCAAAAATTCTGTTTTAACTAACATGTAGGGGTGGTCGCTATACGTTTCCGTAATTTAGTTATTTAGTTATTTCATCATTTTTCATCTTATATTACAAGTGTGATAATATTTTTTCTCGATTTGATCTTAATAGACAGACAGATAACTTTATTTCACTTCGGTATATCAAAGTATTCAACATAAAAAATGACAATACAAAGATACTATTTTAAAATACTATTAATTACTATTAGTATTAAATACTTTTATGTGAAAATCTTATCTTTTAGATATTGTCATACATTTTACACGAAAAATAATATATCATATATCAACACTTTTTCACCATCTTTACAAATAATTATAAGAAGACCGGCACTGACAAGGTCAGCAAATATGATACTGTTCTTCGGTCTCTAGTAAATCCCAATCAAAATAGACCGGGAAAGACCGGAGACTGGAAGCGACCGGACCGGAGAATAGTATATTTATTGTCAATCGTACTGTGAATAGTTACCTCCCTTATTTTCATATGTTTAACAACACCATTTGCTGTGTATAAAGGGAAACAGGACGTTTCGGCCCCAAACCAAATCGGCCCCAGTCGAAAAATCGGCCCCTGGACGTTTCGGCCCTTTTCCGTGAGACGTTTCGGCCCCACTATAGATATTGCTTGATTGATTAACAACAATTTATTAAATAACAATTAAACAATTATGACACTTTAATTCTTTAAATGATTATTTATTATCTTTTGATCTCTTGAACCATTTAGATGTACGTTAATGTTTTTAAAGGTGTAACAAACAATAAAGGCAGGTTACTTAATTTATAAAACAAACCACTAAAACTTCTGGATTAAGAAAGTTAATTACAATTATTACTTAGATAACATTATCTTTTGATCTTAATTAAACTATATGTAATTTTTTTCAAGGTGTAACTAATTAACTGTTTATAGCTTTATGCTAATTGGCGGTAAGAAGTATCAGAGAAAACTTCAAAAGATATGAAAAACGGTTTGCTATAATCTCATGATAATATTTTTAATTATTATTGCTATTAGATAATGATAGATGCTAGATGTTATAAAACGAATGTAATAATCTGTCCAATGTATTCATTTCCTGTGCATTTATACTAATTTTAACTTTACAGCAATGTGGCAGGCCGTCAAGGACGTTTTCCCAAACGTTTCCATAAAAGGGTGCATCTTTCATTGGTCGCAGGCAGTTATGAGGAAAGTAGGAAACATTGGGCTGAAGCAGACGTACGAGGGAAAACAGGCCATACATTGGTATATTAAGAGATTACTGGCATTACCGTTCCTGCCAGCTGAACACATCGAGATAGCTTTTAATAAGCTGAAGACCTTAGCTTCCACGACAGAACTTAAAGAACTGATTGAGTACATCGAGAACCAATGGCTGGGGAACTCTGTTTGGTCGGTGAGACAGTGGTGCGTCTATAGACAGAGTGTGCGCACCAATAATGATGTAGAAGGTGAGAATGCTTTAATTTAATGATAAATAACTTGATTTGGAGCAAAATTGTGTTACATTGATTTAATTAAATACGAAAATATGAATATACTGCAAAATTATAACAATCGTTACACATTGAAAGAAAAAGAAAAAACAACTACAACAAAAACAGACAACAAAAGACACTGTTCACTTAAACCAACATATGCAGCGCGTCTTAATTTATGGCTTTAAAACATGTGAATATCTTTTGATTAGCAAAAAACATAAACATGAAAAACAATTCAATAAATCAACTTTTACATAAATTATGAAATTAATTGTTATTACCATATACGTGATTATACAATTATTTTGAATTGTTACAGGCTACCACCGTAGAATTAATGGAAAGGCTGGTAGAGGGAATGTCCAGATGTATGTACTTATTCCCCTTTTGTACGCGGAAAGTGAACTGGTATCCATTCAAGCACAACAAGTCAGTGAACACTTACTTACAAGGTACAGACGTCCCAAGTATCGAAAGCTGCATGAAAAACTAGAGAAGCTTTGGGAAGCATATGACACACGGGAGTTGATAACCTCCGATTTCCTCACAGAGGTTGCTAAAGTGTATATGTAATAGAGAAAGTATGCTCATGTACTGTGCTCATGTACTGAAAAGGAAAGCTATAGACACTATACTATAGACTAAGACTAAGACTTTATTAGTTCTACTTGATTTGTTATTGTTTTCATTTTGTATATATCTAGTGTAAATATTATCTATCTATATATGTTGTAAATAATTGTTTGTTTGTGTTTTATATTTTTTCAAATAAAGTTTATGTTCGGTTTTGTTTGTATTAATAAAATATTATCTATATATGTTGTAAATAATTGTTTGTTTGTGTTTTATATTTTTTCAAATAAAGTTTATGTTCTGTTCTGTTTGTATTAATAAAATATTATCTATATATGCTGAAAATAATTGTTTGTTTGTGTTTTATATTTTTTCAAATAAAGTTTATGTTCTGTTCTGTTTGTATTAATAAAATATTATCTATATATGTTGTAAATAATTGTTTGTTTGTGTATTATATTTTTTCAAATAAAGTTTATGTTCTGTTCTGTTTGTATTAATAAAATATTATCTATATATGTTGTAAATAATTGTTTGTTTGTGTATTATATTTTTTAAAATAAAGTTTATGTTCTGTTCTGTTTGTATTGATTACTTTTCCCCTACTACTATTATAATCTAGTTTTTATTCAAAATGATAAAATATATATATTAATTGATTCATTTAATCATTGAAATGCTATTAATATATCGGTTTAAAATACAGTACATATTATGGGGCCGATTTGGTAAAGGGCCGAAATGTCCGGGGCCGAAACGTCTTGGGTAGTTTGGGGCCGATACGTCTTGGGGCCGAAACGTCTCGAAATCGTATAAAGTCAGCAGTTTCATGATAAGTAAGTGTGAATTATTGATTAACAATTAAAAAAAAATGATTTGATACATACTTGAGCACAAGACAATAAGATTTAATTGCATTCACCTTGTTATGTATGTCTCTGATTTGATTCGATGTTCAAGTTAAAATTAGTTAATTTTACTACAATTGGCTATACTGGGATCCTTCCTATTTATCGGACAATCAGTTTCACTTTTTCTTCGTTTTGTAATTTATTTATTAATTTTATTATTCTCGTACAAAAGAACACATATGGCAAAAATGACATGTTTTGTTATCAGTCCCCTAACAGTTTACAGGAGGGGAGTCCCCTACTGGTTTACCGGAGGGGAGTCCCCTACTGGTTTACCGGAGGGGAATTTAGGTTAACGTTCTGTCCGTCAGTCTCTCTGTCCGATCTTACAGGACAGTAATAATGGGGCTAGAGAGGCAATAGGTTACTCAGTTTAACTGTTCTTTCTCTTTGATGTCATTCATTCCGTAATGCTTTTATGTGGCTATTTTCTTTTGAGTGGCTAAAAGAACAATAGAGAGCCACATTATTACTGTCCCGTTAGAACTTCCATCTGTCAGTCCGCCAGTCCGTCCACAAAACTGGATCCCTGGATAATGCAAAAAGTACTGAAAATATTTTTATGAAACTTGATATAAGGATAGATCATAGATGGCAGTATGGAGATTATGCACGTCTTTTTTTTTCTTCCTATGTTGAAAATTCTGGTTGCTATGGCCAAAAATAGACTGAAAATAGGGCAAATTTTAGACATAAACTGGATCCAGCGATAACGCAAAAAGTACTGGAAATATTTTTATGAAACTTGAAATATGGGTAGATGGCAGTCTGGAGATTATGCATGTCTTTATATTTTCTTCCTATTTGCCATGGCAACAAATACATGTAGGCTTAAAACATGACAAATATAACAATAATTGTGATTAGTAAAAAAGAGCTGGAAAATTTTATAAAACTTAAAATATGGATGTATGGCAGTATGGAAATTATACACATCATTTTAATCTTGACTATAGGGAGTATATTGAGAGCCGTCATACTTAACAAACGTTGGCAACCTTGTCAAGATTTCTGATTCTAGTTTTTAGGCTTTTTCATTATAAGTTCTTTATTTCTTAAGGTATTTATTTCAAACTTCAAATATAAGTTTTTGGTCATCAACCACATCATATGTGACAAGGTTTACAACTCTAGCACAAAAATTATCAGAATTGCCTCCCTTGAAAATAGAATTTTCATGAACAATTTTCAGAGCAAATGACGGTAGTACTTGTATTTCATGATCAGTCACAATGAGAGTGACCTGTGCAATCCAGGAATCTAAGCCATGTTGCCCAATTCACAGGACAGTACTGTACCTATTGAGCTAACCAGATGGCTTAGGTTGTCATAACATTGCTATTTCTTTACTGATTTAATTTATTCTTAGACAAAAGAAACATTATGACAAAAACCATATTTTAAATAATATGACATAATTGAATGCTGTCTTTCCTTGTTGATACTTGTTCTCAAATTGTATTGTTTGTTGTTTTGTATTGTATTTTATAAGTTTATATGTTTTATATTTCAGAAACTTGGTTAAATAAGGATGACGTTTGCTTGTCCATTGTGTGACAAGATTTTAACCAAAAAATATAGTTTAACTGTACACTTAAGATTCCACAAGGATGAGAGAAATTACCACTGCAATGAATGTAAGAAATCTTTTACAACAGCAAGAATTCTAAATAAGCATAAACTTACACATGACAAAGTGTCAGAAGCCAAACTTTGCCAGATCTGTAACAAAGGGTTCAGATACAAGAGTGGTTTAGAAAGACATATGTTAATTCATACTGGAGATAGATTGTTTACTTGCAAACTATGTGGAAAAAGTTTTATGTTAAGAGAGCATTTGCTTAGACATATAAAACTTCATGCAGTAGATGAAAAATTTGAATGTGGAATATGTAAATCAAAATTTTCTAAGAATATTCTCCTTACAAGGCATATCTTAATTCACACAGGAGAGAAGTCACTTAAGTGTGTGACATGTGGAATGCAGTTGATAGATACAAAGAACTTTACACAATATACTGAAAACCTTAATAATAATGACAGCATGGAGGACATTGTGTTTAATTGTACAGCCTGTGAGGAGAAACTGAGTACCATGATTCCTGTTGAAAATCATAGGAAACTGCAGTCAAATGTTAGCTCTCTGGTGTGTCATGTGTGTAAGAAAACATTCAAAAGGAAAGGTGGTCTTAAACAACATATGAAAATTCATAATGATGCAATATTCTATCCATGTAATGTATGTGACAAGAAATTTAAGAATACAAGTTGTCGCAAAAGACATATGAGAATTCATACGGGAGAAAGACCATTTTCTTGTAAAAATTGTTCAAAATGCTTTTCTGATAGTGGCAATCTTTCTAGACACTTGAAATTACATTTGTGAACCTGTTCTTGTCTTTATAAATTTAATAAGTATTTGAAGAACTTGAAAAGAGCAATTTGAAAGCTACTGGTACATCGATTCATACATGTACCATTGAAAATAAAGTATTTTCTCAAGGCTATTGAATCAATGTATTATGAAAATTTATTTTTTACATGAAAAAATTGTTTTGTAGGAGTACATTTTACTAAAATATTCTTCCTTGGATGTGTTTGACTTTAGAAAAATGAAAAAATTGAGCATGGCCCCGCTAATCGTTGGCTCTTTTGTTTTACTTGTGATTAGCATGACTAAGATGTCACAATTGGGATACTTTCATACTCATACTTTTGATTGTTATATTAAATGTGATTGCTTCTACATTGGCTGTAGTATTAATAAGATTATAATGATTGTGCTAACAATGCATATTATATGATGCTTCAAATGTTTAATGTGCATTAGGTTGCATGATAAAAGTCATAATTTTGATATAAAGTTCAGTAAAAATCACATAATTTATATAAAAATATTTTGAAAGAAAACAATCTAGAAGTGAACCAGGTTTTGATTTATTTCCATGGTAATGGAACCATTCATATAATAGTAATTAAGACATGATTGTTTTACTTATTTTTAAGATATGAACTACATTTAATTAGATATTCTATGGATAAAGAAATAAAAATGCATGCATTTCTTTGCATCAATAAGATATTTTATAATGATAATAAAGTATTTTATCAGGTCATTAACTTTTGTTTTGAAATATGTTTACTTAAGCCATATGGCCTACTTCATACTGATGCTCAACAGTGTAAGGGGATTAAATATTATCAATAGATGTATATGTATTTATCTTTGGTTTGCAAAGTCTGTTATAAGCAACAACACAAGTTGTGGTTTTAAGCTCACCTGAGTTAGCTCATTGTGAGATTTTAGGATTGTTGAATGTCCGTTGTCTGTCTTCCATCCACATTTAGTTCATTAACACTCTAGTGGTCACATGTTTGCCTCATTTGCCACCAAACTTGGTCAGGATGTTTGTCCCAGTCATTGTTCAGACAATTCAAATATGGGTCATCTGGAATGAAAAACTAGGTCACAGAAGCCAAAACTAGAAAAATCTTGTTAATACTCTAGTGGCTACTGTTTGGGTCCAAATATCTTGGAAATTGCTCAGAATGTTTGTTTAATGATTTCTAGCTCAAGTTTGAATATAGGTCATCTGGGATCAAAAACTAGATCACACAGCCCAAATATAGAAAAACCATGTTAACACTCTAGAGGCTACTGTTTTTGTTCAAATATTGTGGAAATTGATCAGAAAGGTTGTTTGATTATTTCTAGCTCAAGTTTGAATATGGGTCATCTGGGGTTACACAGCCCAGATGGGAAAAGCCTTGTTAACACTCTGGAGGTGATAGTTTTGTTCTTAATATAATCATGTAGGGAATGTGTTACAGTATGCACTTTCCGGATCAAGTTCAATTCCTTACAAGCAAAGCACAAAAACATTTTTAAGGAACTAAACTATTGTATTGACCAAAAATATTACCTACCTGTCTTCCCAAAAGTAATCCTACATCTTAAATTTTTTATACTGTAACCGAAAGCGCGATCGTTCTCTACAGTGATAATTGCATTTGTTTCTATGATTTCTAGGTCAAGTTCGATGAATATATAGGTCATCTGGGGTCAAAACCTAAGTCACATATCCCAAATTATGGAAAAACCTAGAGGCAATATTTTCAGTCAAATTTCCAGGAAATTGGTCTGCAAGGTTGATTTCTAGCTAAACTTTCAGGGGCATAGCCAGCTTTTTTTCAACTTGTAGGCACATAAAAGGGGTCTGGGGGCTTAGCCCCCAGAGGCCAAACACAAGTTCAGATTAAAAAGAGCAAATTGCGCGTTCAAAAGTATGTTCAAGGAAAATTATCAAAACAATGATTTTAAACTATGAATTTGATTACATGCAAACTTTACTGAGGATGGGAAATAATGCACACACACTTGATTCGACTATACGGCTTGAATCCACTACCAACCCCAACCTCGCCTGCTTTTATTGTATTTTTGGAACTTTTGAAAATGTCAATTTCTTGACCAACTTGTAAGCCCGTGCCTACATGGCCTAATAGTACCTACGCCACTGACTTTGGATAAAGGCCCGGTCATCTGCGGTCCAAAACTAGGTCGTAAAGGTAGGGTATAGTAAAGCCATGATAACACTATAAATATAATAGTTATAGCCCAAATATCCTTTATTCTTAACAGTGGCTTTGTGAGTGGGTGGAACATAGTGCAGTTAATCCAATAAAAATGAAAATAACTTTTTTTCTGTTTAAGGGGACAACGTGATTCCATTTTCTGAGAAAATGTAGCATTATTTTGCAAGAAGAAACAGCATATAGAAGACTGTAATATATGCGGTAAAGGAAGAAGATCAATGTGGCGATACCACGTGACTTTTAGGAGAAGGAACTCGCACGTTTTTTGTCCGATTCAGATATGTTTATCATAGCTTTACTATTGTGTATTGCCAATGTACCGAGCTAATGAATTGCTGTTTGACATACAGAGTTCATAAATGGTGTGAAACATGCTAGCTTTTTAAATTATCTGGTACACAACGATTATTTTTTTATTCTGTTCTAATTCGTTATGTACATTGTATATGACATTGTATATGAAATCATTCTTTTTAAAATGTTTTTTTTTTATTTTCTCAAAGTAGCACGAATTTAGATAACATATATGTACACCTATAAGATTTAAAAAGAAATGCGCGTGTTACATATCCTAAAAGTCACGTGGTATCGCCGAAGACGTCTAAACTAAAATTTACAAATATTGTCCTTTATCATAGCTGCTGCTCTTAACCAATAACAGACATCGTTATTCTGCTGAAGGTTTTGTACCTTATAATGCCATTGGTTACAGATGTAAGTAAAAATCAATTTCAATACAGCTACACCCCAAAAACAGATAAAATGGCCATTATGTTTTATGTAGGAATAACTGACAAATCTTGGAAAAACATTTATTTGCGGGTTCCACCTGCACTCTGAAGCCCGCACGGTATTTGAATGAATTTAATTTTGAGGCATGGAGGGGCACGTGACCTATTTTCGATACATGAAGGGGCACATATTTGTAAGCCGTACTCAATATTTTATCAAACGTAATGAGTTATTTTTGCCATAAATCATTTTAATAAAACACTAATAAAACAGCTAAAAATGCACACATATTCATCTTTTTTATTAGACAAGAAAAATGCTATGTTGAAACAAACAAACAAAAAAAAAAGACAAAAATAATAAAAATACATGAAGTATTGTTTAGTTTCGGCGGCTTTTTCCTTACTAGTACATAGGCCGTAACTATAAGACGCCAAAAGTGACCGGTCCGAGGTTCGTGAACCTGATAATGTTTTTTTTTTACGGGTTTGAACATTTTTTCTCTCGAGATATTGACCTAGATAAGCAAAAGAAGAAAGCTTGCATGTGTTAAATGATTAATGCAAATATGCTAATTAGAAACTACGGCAAAACAAAAGTCTATACAGTACACATTTTGTATGTATAAATATTATTTTTAAAGATTTTTTTACTGCAGGTCACATTAGGTACTCCACACATATGCACTAGTCTGATTTGTTTGGACAAATGTGCCATTATTGATTCTGTGAACAGAGGAGAGCTTATTTTATAGGGTGTGCGTTTATAACAAATGTTTTACACTTTCTAGAAAAGAATAAAAGTGATCAAAAGCTGATTCCTGTAAATTCCCCAATAAAGGTCTGTTATCCCTTTT